>NC_056736.1:789196818-789351818 GCF_019279795.1 Protopterus annectens | reverse complement strand
GGTGAAGTTGGATTCCGACTGTTAAAGTTTCGTTCAACAGTAGTAAATCTGTCCCCTATATTACTACCACAGTGCTGCATGCTATGTGCGAGGAAACAGCACACATAGCAATACACACAGATATCTACAGCTGTCAGTGTGTGCAACATGGATGGATATGTCACATGTGAACCCCTTGTTGGGACCACATTACCCTTGTCTGTGAATTATGGAATGGGAATATGGGGAAGTATGGCAGGTATAGTTGTGGAGATTGTCAGGGTTGGTAGGTATAGAGGACAGCCTATAGGGGTGGTATGTGACACATATGGTGAGTAAGCACTCTGCATGGTGTGTGTGGTTTGTAATGTGGATGCTCCATGGGCCCCAATATGGACACAATGGAAACAAACCTCCCACCCACTGCTACTCACAACAGCAGTCCATGTCCTGAAGGTGCCTGGCCTGGAGGCTGAGCAGGAGGAGCATGTTGGCCCTGTGAATGTGTACTGAGTGCCTCAGAGTGATGTAGCACATCCCACATGTGTCTGTGTTGCCCATTATGGAACAGACCCTGGAGCTAACTGCAGGGGACAGAAACATGTCTGGGTGTGCTTCCATGGGGGGACAACATCCCCTGGTTTGGTTCCACCTGATAGCATTGTTGGACCAGTACATGAGGTGGCCACAGATTGGGACACACATGTGATGTGGTCGGGTAACATGGGCAGATGAGTTTGGAGAGGTGGTTCTCCTGGCCAGTAGTACATATACATGCTATTGTGTCACTCTTATAGAACATATGTTGGTAGTAATAGTCTACACAATCCCAGAACATGCCCAACAGAATGCATAGATAACTGCAATAAGACAGTATGTCAGATGTGCAGCACACATGTGGCAGGCATACCGCAGGTATATATGGAACCATTGTGGCCCTGACAATGCCATGCAGGTGAATAGTCTGTAACAGGCCAGCAATGATATTCCACACAGGGAACATGTCTACAAACACACTGCACAAAGCTGGGTACAGTACAATATCTGCCCTACTGGTAGGTATGCTGTAGCCATACCTATTGAGATGTGTGTACAGTTTGTTGTCGCTGATATGGTAGGGGGGTGACAGTGATGTGTATTAAGAACTGTGGTAACCTTGCTGCATGACCTGCTCACACCTGTGTCCATCTTTATGTCTTTCAGGCATGATGTCTCATGCAAGGCTGCCAGCCTACTCAGCAGTGGAAAATGACGTCCTGCTGGATGGACTAATTCAGCACTATGCAACCTTGTTTGGCCAGGCTGCCCATGATCAGCAGGAGTGGACTGCCCTGTGGAACAACCTAGTCCACAGGGTCAATGATTTCAGACTGCACAACTGCAGTTATGAGTAGGTCCGGCATCATTGTTCTGACCTGCTTTGCAATACCCGTTGGCATGCTGCTGCAGTCCAGGGGATCACCTCACCACATGGGGGCCAAGCCATCCATCCTCCGACACATGTGGAGGAGTTCCTGCCCAGCTTCGTGGCACATGCCCATCCAGCCACACACCATCTGCAAGACAGCTTTGTGCAGGTGGGTGCCATCCACATACTAGGTGAGGAGCATGCAGGTAAGGCCACAGGGCACATCCATAGACCACTGTTGTGTATTCATGAGCATCGGTACAAGTAGATCATGCATATCTGGCATGTCATAGATATATTTTTTTGCTGCATAGTAGTGATAAACAGATGTCCATATGTGGTAGTATTGTAGAAATGTACTGTTGATGTATTGTGATACTGCACCTACCCTGTAGCACTGCCACAGTTGTGGCCACTGACTTTGCATTTCTCACCCTCTTATGTAGGTCCCTCCTGGATACCACCAAGGCAGCAGCCTGTAGCTGGTGAGTATGGTTTATGTAGATGCTTGCCAATACACAGGGCATATACTGGCCATGATAAATGCAATGCACACATCTAACATACCTACCAAGAATGCATGCTGTACATGTGCATGTATTGTTGCTGTGAAATGCACGGCATCACAGGGGTGACCATGATGGGGTATTGGAAGGGTATGTCAGACACCTGCATGATAACTAACATCCTGTCATTGCAGAATGTGTCCACAGGGAGTAACATAATGGTAGAAGACATGGCCTACAGTAGGGACATGTTTGGAACAACACCAATATACAGTGCAACACCAGTGTATATACCTGTAGGACAATGGTAAATGCTGCAGAGATACACTATGGCATAAGGCATTGCAGTGGTCCACATTATCATCTGGGACTAGGCTGTAACATATGGTGTCCAGTGTGTGGGACATTGCAAAGTGACACATGTGTAGGGCTTACTTGTCATCCATCTGCAAAGAGGCTGAAGGAGGGGGGAGGAGTGTCAGCATGACACACCAGTGCACTGCAGCAGGGATCCTAAGGATGCTATGAATGGCTGTATCTGCACATAGTCAGGTTCAGGACCTGTGGCAGCCATAACCCTACCCCCACAGCAATAGTGATGGCAGTCTGTGAACACCAAGGGATGTGCACATGAGTAGACTTCACAATCATGCAGAATAGGGGGCATGTGTAGGGCAGACTGAACATACACTGGCAAATGCAGATGGCCCATGCTGGTACACCCCTGCCAGGAGTAGTGAATGCTGTAGTACACACAACAAGAGGTGCGACAAAACATCATGATAAGGGTGTGCACACATATGCCCACACAGTGTGTATGCATTGCAGTCAGCATCTGCACACCTAACACATTCTGTAGACACTGCATGTTAAAGTACAGGACATATGTCACATATTGGGCTCATGTACTGCTAAGATATGAGGCGATGTGGTCCCATGGCAGATCAAGGATGAGTACTTCATATCAATAAGGTGTGTACACACCCCATAGCCAAGGTATGCTCTGATGGTTGTTAGTTTAAGAGTATTGGATTGGTCATACATGGTCCACTGATGTTGACAGCTGTGCATCAGACATCAGGCATTCACAAATGACATATGTTCACATATCATACCAGGTATGTGTTGCTGGATAACATAGGGGCTGTGAGCATTAAAGCTGACATAACCAACACAGTAGTACACATTCAGCAATGGGCTGTACACCTGTGAGATGTGGTGCAGAGTACATGGCAGGGTGCAGAACAGGTGCACAGAAATACCGTATTCATGAGTGCAGTGGTATCCAGGGGAAGGGTCTTCACCTAGTGACACAGCACATTCATCACACACATGTATACTGTTGCTAGCATGGACTGACTATAGCTACACTGCATGCTGTCGGGTACCGTATGTAATCCATGTTGACAGAGGGGTAATAGGAGGACTGTGTGTACTATCATTGTACAACCTCACCTGTATGTGTGTATGTGTGCATTCTGTTGGGTAGTTAGTCTGTAGGGTAACTCTGGTGAAGGCAGGGAGGTTGATGCATGTAGGATGCTTGTGTGCATGTGTCTGTGTTTGTGTGGCTGGCCATGTATGCACATGTGTGATTGTGAGGTGTTCAAACAGCAGTACCTCCCTCTCATGTGTGTAATCACAGGACAGCTGATAGTATAATATGGTCTGTAGCATGGAACAGGCATCAAGTGGGAAGGTAGACACCAGGTACACCCTTAATATCACAGTCACCAAAGAGGTCACCTACAACCCACATATGCAGCACTACAGATGCATTGAGGAAGTACTAGTCAACACCAGGGAGTGTATCCAAATATTACAATTGTCACATGATAGGCTGAATGAGCAGCATATATGGCATGTACTGAGCATTACATACGCATGACACACCAGTGCGTGATATTATGGATAGGACATAGTAGCCCACACATATAGGGGCCATGCTCATGATGTCCGGACATACACAGGGTGAATACCATATAACAGCAGTGAGGCCATCTAAAACCACTACATATAGGTCAGACAGGTAATGTAGTAACAGGTCTTGTGTTGTAACTGCTTGTGTAGGAATTTAGAGGACTGATATGTTAATAAGTGTTATCAATGTGTGCATATTAACAAGTGTGATGCAGGATGGGGTACCACATGGACATATATGTGGGACTGTCTGTAAAGCCATGGACAGGTAGGTATGATGGAGGTGTGTGTGTGTGTGTGTGTGTGTGTGTGTGTGTGTGTGTGTGTGTGTGTGTGTGTGTGTGTATGTACTGTTAGGCAATGCTGTACAGGTTTTAAAGTGCATTTATTGTTTTCCCCCACAAGTGGTGAGGTGGGTCAGGGTCCTTACTATATGCAATCTGATGTTGGTGTCCAGTCAGACACTGAAGATGATGATAGTACTGTTGAAACACAGGTGGGGTTGTCAGGGGCCAACACTGCACCATCATTTGACATCCCCCTTTTAACCACGCCAACCCCACACACAGTTTCAGTGCCTACATATACCCCATCACCAGTGGCCATAGCAGAGGGACAGCTGGCATTTGGAGGCAGTGCACAGGGAAGTGTGGTAACTATGCCTACTTTGTCCAGTTGCAGCAGGCATAGCCGGATATCCGGCAGGGCACCACATAGGCAGATGTCTCAGGGTGCTCGTTGTAGGGCTGCTGGACATCATGCTCCTGGCAGAGGCGACATAGCTAGTATCAGCAGGCGTATGTTTCAGGCTGTCATGGAGGCACAGTCATGTATGGAACATTACACCAGACAGGGCCTGAGGCTGCAGAGGGCTGCTCTCTCATCTGTAAGCAACAACATCTGTGAACTGACTAGTGCCATCTGTGCTTATATCAAGCTCATGGATAGACGGTATGGTGAGATGATGGCCCTCATCGGCCGTGGTGTGTCCATGCTTGAACATATGGTGGGGGTGGTGACGTGGACATAGGCCAGCAACACCAACAGGTGGCAGTCAACGTGGATGTGCTAGGACACCAAGGAGCTCCCATAGAGGCAGTACCAGCCCCGGCAGTGCGGGGGGGGGTGCTGTTCAAACCACACCACAGCAGGACACATGCACATGGTCCTGGCCATTCACAGGAGGTGCCTGGTACCAGCAGACATTTGTCATCAGCAGATGAGAGTAGCTCATCGAGGCCTGTACCTGGACATGTCAATGGAACCCCTGGCAGGCACAGTCCACGTGTCTGTGGCCGGAGGTAGTGAACTTCACACCCTGCCAGATATGGTCTGCAGCTGTCCATAAACATCTGTGTAGGGCAGCCACATGGCAGAACTGTGTGCATGCATACCCACACACTATACAAACACACCTAGGGCAACTCCATACCTACACACCCCAAAGCACCATGCCCAGCTCACTGCAGTACATCTCTCACCCATACACATGGTGTCAAATGTATTGTCCACCCTTGGCCTCTGGCAAACCAACATCACACCCTGTGCACATGATAATACCTGTGCATATATGGTAGTGTAGCCATCCAGCAATGATGCATTAAAGCTGTTAGTAACACTGGTTGATTGTGGTCTCTATAATGTTATCCATTTGTGTTGTAGGTGTACATGTGTTAGCATAAGGATGCCCTGTGCAAATGATGATACCTGCGCAACCCATTAGTACAACACTGTTGTGCTGGTACTGTAAGGCTCGTGTAGCCGGTATGTGGTGGAGCTTAACAGGGTACATGCAATGTCCCATACAGCAGCAGCCACAACTGACTATGGCAATGGGTGTTGCATTGGTTGTGAAACCCCTCATGGAATTCCCAAATAGAGGTGTGCTAACACACAGACACTGCTATACTCAGTCATGCACACGTACACATGTGTCATTACAGTGGTGCATTGCTGCAGGTGGTCATGGCTGTGTACCTAGCTATTGTCCAAGGAGATATGGGCTGTGTAGGGGTTGTTTGTACAGTGGTATCCTGCCACCTGCCAAGTGACAGCAGGCAATCTATTGAGAGACACTACTGTGGTGATCCTCAGGGTGAGAATGACATGCAGCAGCCAATCCTCCAGATGCTTCCTCCACATGGCCACTCAATTGATTAAGTTGACATGTATGCAACATGCATTACAATCCATGGTTAGTGACTGTGATGGAGACCTGTACCCAAGCATGTTCTGTTGACTGTGGTAGTGTAGTGGAGGAACCCGTGGCATGTGGTGCGTACAGGGTAACATCTCCTATATGTGCCAGTTCTTACACAGCTGGGCAGACATGTCACTGTAAATCAAGCTTAGGTTGCCTGTACATATCCCAGCGAGATACCTGCCATCTGCACATCTATGCAGGGACTGACAGTCATCAGTTTGGCAAGTAGCTATGCAGTAGGATAAGTGTGTTGACAGATAGACTTTGACAACAATATGTATGCCATAACTACATGTCAGAAGCCCTCATTAACATGTGCTGTACAGACGTTAGTCTACAGTTACATTCCACGTGTCGGATCATTACCCAGTAAGGGGTAAATACTGTGACACAGCTCACACACCAGGGATGCAACAGGGACGCCTCAGTGTTCAGCTATGCCTGTAGGTGTGCTTGTTGTCAGTACTACATTTAGCACTCTGCTCTTACCTGGGTAAGCACTGTCAACAGTAGTACTGCCATGATACACTACATGCCAGTGTGACAGCACATACCCTGGGCTACTACCCCTGTATGTAACACATTCACATGGATAACAGTGCTGTACAGGCTTCATATACATCTGTGTCCCACACATGACACTCACACCCCTTGCTACTGTAATGACAGCACATAGGTGCATATATTGTACATGGCATTACATACACATATTACAGATGTCATTACCCTGCTATGTTATCAGACTGGGTGGTATGACCTGGTTACCAGGGCTAAGCCATGCTTAGCAGGTATCAACATTGCTCCAATACAACAGCTAAGCTGCTTTGTGTGCTGGTAAGCGAAGCCTACACTGTGTAAGTGCATGTACATTTACCCATAGCTTAGCACTGCTTAGCTTTGTGCAAACCCAAGCAAACGCACTTAAAGCTGCTCACAACTGCTTTAACCACTCTGTATCTGACAGCCCTTGTTCTGCCCAGCAAAAAAATGAACAGCCCTTGCAGGACTTGAACCCAGGACCCTGTACACTACAGTCACAACACTTAACCACTACCCCATGATCACTGTTAAGACATTGGTTGTTTTACCAATATAGCTGTCAATACACATACTGAGTAGTATTGAACAATTGCCTTTACTTCCAAAATTGTGTAGTCCTTGTTATTAATATGACTGTTGCATCACATATTTTGTTTTATCATAATGTACACATAGCAGATACATATGGTGAGATACATCTGGGAGGGTATACACAACCGTGAGGTTTACACATGACAGGAATATGGTTATATACATATAATAGATCGATATATGTCTACATGTACATACACATGTATACTCATGCATATGTCTATATACACATCTGTATAGTGCAACATATATATGGCCATGTGTACATCTTTTCGTATATGTATATATATATATATATATATATATATATATATATATATATATATATATATACATACACATATATATATATATATATATATATATATATATGTGTGTGTGTGTGTGTGTGTGTGTATATATGGATATATGTATATATAGCTATATATGTATGCACATCCTATGTGTACAGATATGCCTAGATATGTTGATATATATGTAGATATCTATAACTATATGTGCATACGTATCTATTCTGATATACCTACTACTGTCAATATATGTAGATATCCATAAGTATATGTGCATATGTATCTCTATCTGTATATGTGTAGACATATATCACTCTGTATATGCATATATTTGAGTGTTTTATGTATATATATATATATATATATATATATATATATACATATATATATGTACATATACATATCCATCTATGTATGTCGATATGTATATATGTATATATCTATATAGATATATGGATAATTATATATACATATATGTTAACCATATGTCCTGAACATGGAGGGGAGTCCTACCTCAGCCCCAATAGTCCCAACCTGTTAGTGCAAGGGGATGTCAGGTATGTATTGCAGGTATATTTGTAGACTATTGCTACTGTAATAGGGATTGTCTTCACAGACATGGTGTGTGCGGGAGGTCACATCTGCTTTTAACATGTGTGCCATTGGCTACTGACAGACATCCTTAGGACATCATAGTACAATACCACTGCTAGTACAGTAATGCTTCTGTGGACTACAGCAGAGATACGGCCAATATATGCTGATAGTCTGACACACTCTGGACAGTCGAGATGTATACACAAAACCCCTTAGTGCAAGACATGTGGACTGAGCCTGACAATGTGGATGGTAACAGCCATGTAGATGGGTATATCACGTAACTACTAATATACATTTGCCCTCATAGGTTATGCATTCACACACCCCTGTCTATCCTGACACATAATAACCACTTGTGCAGAGGTGCCATGGCCACATACTACCCCCTAGTTGGTGACATACATCTGTAAAGAATCCCACTGCTTTGTCTGACATACATGACTGTTATGGTGGCCTGGCAGCAGTACATATGGCAAGTATCTGGACATGACATCTCACTGGGTAAGTACACTAAGATGCTAGGCATTTATCAATGCACTGTGCAGGCTACAAGCAGACTGGCTCAAAACTGACCTACATTTCCTATGGGGGAATACACATGTAACTGCATATATAGCAGGCTCTACATGCATGTCACAGCACAGAGTAACAAACACCTGTGTGAAAGGGCATAACTACAACCAATGTGAACACAGCCACAGCCACTTATGGTAAGCTAGCGTAATATTACAGTATATGGACTATCTATTGAACACCATCCTCATATGTGTCACTCGCACACTAACCCTACATATAATGGGCCGCTACACAATGTGGTCCAATGCCTGTCTGTGGTATGGTATGTGTGTGTGTTTGGCCCTACAAACATGTAAGCCGATAGAGTAACATACATTGGAACAGCATGTAATATATGGTACATGTGTGTGTTTGGCCCTACAAATATGTAAGCCGATAGTGTAACATACAGTGGAACAGCATGTAACATCAGATAGAACAGGACCAAGAACAATGACATCTACCACAGTCTGTACATAGGCCAAGGTACATATTAACAATACACACACTGTCAACAATCACCATAAGTACGCAGACCTCAATACTGTACACACAACCACAGAATGCCCAGGTTATGTCATCAGATATAACCCCTACTATACATAACATGTGTAGCAGTCTGATATCTTACTGGCCTATCAAATATGATATCAATAAATATGGTGTACAGCACATATGCACCTCTGACTGCATGACATATGTACAAAGGTTGACAGAGTTGTGGCTGGAGGCACAAACACAGGGCCAATATTGACATGTTGGTATGATAACCTCATACATTTCCTGTTGTAACAGGGTTTGTTGCAATATATGTCCTATGAGGGATATGAAGTCAGTAACTCTCACAGCTGTCACCATCTACTGATTGCAATCCTCACACTACCTTCTGCAGTTCACAGATAGGTGCTCTGTGGGTAACACAAGAAACAAAAGGCTCCACACACTGCCCAGATTGCAGATGACTCTACAGATGGGGGTTTCCTCATAAACATAGCACTGACATGACAGGTATTAAAACATGTAGGACAGCCAGATCTACACGTACCATGTTAAACCAACATTACTCCAAATGCAGTATAGCAGCACTTACAGTCTGTAGTCAAGTCAGACACATCACCCTCCTGTGTGTTGGCCTATTTCCACAGTGTATGTTGTTAGAGGTAAATCCCTAATCCATCTGTGATGCTACTTGCCAAACAACAGATCCTACTCACAGTGAATGAAAAGGCCCAACACCAACATGATGTTCCTGATATTGGAGTGTGTTTTCATGCAATTGGCTATGGGAATGTTACCACAGTTGTTCCACATGCAGTCAGCAAGGGGATGGGGTTCAATTCATGCAGAGACCATCAGCTGATCATGAGCATCACTTACAATACACATGCTGCTGCCTAAGCAAAGCACATGTAAGTCCCCACATCCACCAGAGAGGGACTAAGAGAATCAGACAGAGGCAAAGATAAGTCAGGAAAGGATGGGAGAGTAAAATTTAAGCATGTTTGGGTCACACACCTACCAGCACAGGGTATCAAACCCCTGACTTGCTATGTATTGCTATGACATGTCTATGCAGTTATTGGATGTGCCACATAGGGGACATGTTGAGGAGCCCTCTAAACGTATATGTGATGGTGAGTGACATCTGCAACAACGATATGGTAGCAACACGGTAGGTGTAGTACACATGCCTCTCCACATGAACAGGTGTCAGCGTCAACACAGCCACACTCTCACAGGGACCTGCACACATTGATACACTTGGCAGGGTTAGGAATACAACTCATCACTAGTTAGATTGCCACAGCACAGTACTGTGCAGGTATCACATGCATCACAGGGGTTATACAGAGTTTATATGGGCAAAGGGTATGTGGAGGTGTCTGACATCAAACAGCATACTTCAGTATGCCAATGGGGGTTGTAGTGAGTGTGAATGTGGTCATAGCCATCATACACCACACACACACATGGACACAGGGTGCCAGTACTGACATGCATGGGTGCATTGTTTCATGGGTGTGTAGTGGTCGACTGTGCCAGATGGCCATACAAGGCTAGGTGATGGATATACCTTGGCATTAGGCCACATGACAATGGTCTGCAGTATGGCTCAGGGGTGTAGTGGCTGGATTTGCCCCCACAGGTGAGAACTATATTCACCATCCAGTCACCTGGGCAACTATTGCATGTGGGCATTGCTGTGCATTGCTTGCTATGTATGTGTTCCTTAGTACATGACATGGACAGTGTCTGGGATGTGCACACATCCCACATGCATGTACAGTGCCATGTGGAACTGTACCTGGGGTGTCTGGCCCATGTTATGTACACAGATTTTTATCACCAGATGGGCCACTGCTGGCCTCATGTGGCGGGAACTGTTAATGGACAGCAGCTTGATCCTGAACCTACATTGATAGCATGATACAGGTATTCCCTGCTGGCAGTGGCATCTGTCCATACAGGGCATGTGTTTCAGACATTTTATGCTCTTTGTGGGTCACATTTGACAGCACCACAGGTGTTGCAGGTGTCCAGTGGGGAACATAGGGAAGGTGCACTGTCTCATGTATGTGCCTATTGAACTGCTGGACAGGGTGCCCTGTCCTCTGTCACCCACTGCAATCACACCATGGTTACTATCAGTGGGCAATATGCAAGGTGCTACCAACATAGTGGTTGTTGCCTAAGCAAGTGTGTGTGTGTGTGTGTGTGTGTGTGTGTGTGTGTGTGTGTGTGTGTGTGTGTGTGTGTGTGTGTGTGTGTGTGTGTGTATGAGACATGGGTTGACAGTTTTCTCTGGGTAATACATGGGTTGTTAACTTTGTTCACCGGGCCTTGAAGTCACATGTAGGGGTATGGATTTGCACCCCAGCCTCTCGGCTATTTCACATCTGTTATCCCAGTATGGTGAACATTGTGACATATACTAGGGCCAGCATAAAAGAAATTTGCAAAACCTGTGCCACAATGAGTCCAGTTTTTACACCATCACAGACAACTCCACACAGGGTACAAATCACACACACACACACACACACACACACACACACACACACACACACACACACACACACACACACAGACACACCTGCCATGCCTGGGATTAGAACCCCTACCTAACTAGTTTATTACGCTATAGCACTACACAGTTAGCGGACGCACCACAGCGATTACTGGAATACTTCTTCCCAAAAGTTGTATTTCACAGTGAATGATAGCAGGATTGCCAAAGTAGGGCATCTGAATTCTAGTGAGTGTGACTAGACTAAAAAGCATTGCTCCCTACACAGACAAAGAAGCACACACACATATATCCAAAACTGCCATGTGGGAGACTAGAACCCCTACCAAAGTTCTATATCAGACTACAGCATTACGCTGTTACAGGATGCGCCACGGAGATTACTGGAGTGCTCATCCCCCAAAGGTGTATTTCACAGTGAATGACATCAGCAGGATTGCAAAAATAGGGCATTTGATTTGTAGTGAGTATGATTAGCCTAAAATGCATTGCTCCCTACACAGACATAGAAAAACACACACATACATCCAAAACTGCCATGTGTGGGAATAGAACCCCTATCAGAGTTCTATATCACACTACAGCATTACACTTTTACAGGACATGCCATGGATATTGAGATTACTGGAGTGCTATTTCACAAAGGTGTATTTTACAGTGAATTACATCAGCAGGATTGCCAAAATAGGGCATTTGAATTGTAATGAGTGTGACTAGCCTAAAAAGCACTTCTCCCTACACAGAAACACACACACAAACATCCACACCTGCCATGTGTGGGAATTGATCCCCTGCCAGAGCTCTATATCACACTACAGTATTATGCTGTTATAGGACGCGCCATGGAGATTACTGGGCTACACCTTTCCCAAAGGTGTATTTCACAGTTAATGATATCAACAGGACTGCCAAAGTAGGGCATTTGAATTGTAGTGAGTGTGAGTAGCCTAAAAAGCATTGCTGTCTACACAGACAGAGACACACACATGCACACACACACAGTTACCATGTCTGGGAATAGAACTCCTACCTAAATAATTTATCACACTACAGCAGTACCCAGTTATGGGACATGCCATGGAAATAACTGAACTACACTATCCCAAAGGTGTATTTCACAGTGAATGACGTCATCAGTTTTGCCAAAGTAGGGTATTTGAATTGTAGTGAGTGTGAGTAGCCAAAAAAGCATCGCTCTCTACACAGAGAAAGACACACACATACACACACACACACACACACACACACACACACACACACACACACACACACACACACACACACACACACACATACACACACAACTGCCATGTCTGGGATTAGAACTCCTACCTAACTAGTTTACCACACTGCAGCAGTACATAGTTATGGATGTGCCATTGAGATAATTGGATTACATGTTTCCCAAAGCCGTATTTTTCACTGAATAACATCAGCAGCCTTTCCAAAGTACGGCATTTGAATTTTAGTGAGTGTGACTAGCCTAAAAAGCATTGCTCTCTATACAGACAGGGACACACATGCATGCACACACACACGCACACACACACAGTTGCTATGTCTGGATTTAGAACTCCTATCTAACTAGTTTACCACACTACAGCAGTACAGAGTAATAGGACATGCCATGGAGATTATAGGGCTACACTTTTCCCAAACGTGTATTTCACAGTGAATGACATCAGCAGCCTTGCCAAAGTAGGCCATTTTAATTGTAGTGAGTGTGACTAGCCTAAAATGCATTGTTCTCTACACAGACAGAGACACACACACACACCCAGACAAACACAGTTGCCATGTCTGGGATATAACTCTTACTTAATTAGTTTATCACACTACAGCAGTACACTGTTATTGGGCATGCCACAGAGAGTACTGGGCTACACTTTTCCCAAAGGTGTAATTCAAAGTGGATGACCTCAGCAGGCTTGTCATAGTAGGGTCATGTTGAGGGCAGTGTGTGTGTGCATGGGCCATACCCCATTCATCTAGAGGTTGACACACAACAAGCGGGCAAATGCAGGGTTATATTCCACAGGTACGTATATACAGCTGCTAGATGACTACTTCCTTGTACAGCCATGTTGCACAGCTAGCACTTGCACTACATAGTCTGTAATACTGATGGATGCTGGTGGCTAATGTCTACAGTGAGTGACATTGACACCTCATGTGGTTGTAGCCATTTGGCTGTGTGCTGGGTGGGACAGGCCTCATAATGGATGGCTTCTTGTCACTATCACACTCTTCTACATATCTATGTACATCTAATTTTGGCTTGTTGTAGTGTACTGTCCTTGGATATATGTCTGTATTCCTATCCACTGTGTGTGCAAAGCATGACTGGTGCATACTGAGGAGCGTATGCACTAACATCTGCAACTGCCAGTTATGTATGGTCCACTGTAGAGGATTGTGTGAGCATGCCCAGGATGACCTTTCAGTATGTTTTTGTCTGACATTGCCTTCATTTCTCTAAGTGCATGTGCATGCCCAGTATGCCCTTCTGTACTGAATGTGTGGATCAATTCCAGGTAGTTTGTACTCCAGTGCAGACCTTTGTGTTGTTCACCTACAGTTAGCAAACTGTTTCTGCAGGGTATCTGTCAATCATTTGGCAATATGGGGACAAACTGTGCAGGGGATAGTGTGTACTGTAGGTGATTGTGTCTGTGCTGCTTCATCTGCATGGTACTGCTGTTAGCAGAGATATTCAGACATGTGTACTGTGATACACTGTGAGGTTTTCTGTCCTCATGTACTGTCAGGTGGACATTCTTGCTCACACTGATGTTTTGGGGACTAGGGTGACTGTAGCTGTCTCCAGTATTGTGGGCAGATGCCTACATATTCATGATAAGTTATGCCATTCTGGAGGGGAGCTGCAGACACTTGCTGCTGGGTCTGTGTATCCAGTTCAGCACCTTGGTACAATGCTGGCAGGGGATCCCATATGTGTACATCCATTGACATGACAGTATGGCCTTATCTTGCTGTGGTAATACCTCACAGCTGTACAAATTCGCACAAGTTACCCAGAGACAGGAGCCATGAGTCAGGACACTACCCCTATTATGGTGTATGGGCAGGTATGTAGCCACCCATTTATGTGTTTGCAGCCAGGGATAGTGTGTGCACACAGCTTTGTGTCGGACCTTGCACATTCCATGCAGCCCATGCTCCCAACCCCCCCCCTGTTATTCTATACTCTTCCATACATTATGCATACTTTCTCTGGTATTTTCCCTTAGGTTACCACCCCATCACAGCTGTGTGTTGGTCCACAGTTCATGGAGTGGGACATGGTGCACGTTACTGTGGTTTGTCCACATGGCCTTGCATATGTCTTATGTGGAGTGTGTAATGTTGTTATTTGGGTGTCCATGACATAATATGCATTGGCAGTACATGTGAGACACAGGCCTTTGACAGGGGCCTTCGGCCATTAGGTGTTGCTGTGTGCTAGATGTGGTAGGCCGTTGAATTCTGTCAGTTCTACAGTCTCAGACCATCATACAGTATATTCCCCTGGGGTGACAGGGTACGTGTGTTAGGTTTTCATGCCAATACCTTCTATCAGTCTTGAGCAGGTGGTGTGGGTGGTGGCAGGGTGCGACCTACATGGGACACCTGCACTGCATGCTGCATTCCTTCACTATTGCCATATACAGGTGGGGTCATATTGTACCCATTCCCCACAGCAGGGACAGAGAGGTACCTGTGGGTGGTGTTTGCATGAGCTGGGTGCATGTGTGCTATGGGCACTACTTACATCTGACACTCAGATATACATGGGGCATTCAACTTATGCTGGCATGTGCAGGTACATCAGCCGTTTCCCAATACATCAGTTCTACGTCCTTTGTGATCTGCATGTGTTCGGGCAGACAACACCAGTATCCCCTACTACAGGACCAGATAATGTGATGCATACCTGTATGTACAATTCCAAAGTTGTCTCCATTTCACAGTGGCACAATATATACTGTATGTCTGGGGTACTTTCCCCTGTGTACTGCTTGCATATCTAGCCCAACAGCCATGCCATGTCAGCCTTTTAGATGGTGACACATATTACCACCATACATTTACAATGGCTTACTGCTAGCATGTATTATACTGGTAGGAATTGTATTTGGCACTGCAGTTGTGAGGACTTGTCCCTGTCATCAGCAGTAGTGGGCAATGGCCAACAGATCTTACCTCAACATGCATACATACTGACCACTCTCACACCATATGAAACACACCAACCCAACACACATACCTGCATATTGTGCAAGTGCTACAACCTATCCTACCTTGACCACTTCTGGGCATCTGTGCTCCAATGTTATTATACCTACACATACATGTTACTACATTTCTACATAGGGTTGTGGGGGGGGGGCACACCTGGCTGTTATGACATGTACATTGGATTGAGGGGCACACACCAGACCATTACCACATTTCTAAATAGGTTTGGCGGGCCCACCTGACTGTTATTATATCTCTAAGTTGGGTTGGGGGAGCACACCTGACTGTTTCTACATTCCTACACAGGATTGGGGGAGGGGTACACACCTGACTGTTACTACATTTCTACACAGGATTGGAGGGGCACACCTGACTATTTCTACATTTCTTCACAGGATTGGGGGGCACACCTGACTGTTTCTACATTTCTACACAGGCGTGGGGGGGGCACACCTGACTGTTTCTACATTTCGACACAGGTTTGGGAGAGCCCATCTGACTGTTACTAGATTTCTACACAGGATTGGGAGGCACACCTGACTGTTTCTACATTTCTACATAGGATGGTGGGGCACACCTGACACTTGTACATGTTTGTCATGACTGTACTGCTATGTCAGGTACTCCATTTCATTCTGTATTCTAACCTATCATGCTGACTAGAGGCATATTAGTGTACTACAGGTCTTAGCTTTGATTGACCTATATATTAGTTTCTGACTTTCTACCCTTCAGAACTAACATCCCACTGCCTGACCTGCTGTAGTCTGTCTGTGTAGACCTGGGGGGAGGTTACCCATAGGCATTATTCAGAGGCCATAGCACAGCCTTTGTTTGTGTTTGTCTACACCTGTCCTGCTGGCTGAGACTGTTGCTGGGTATGTGAACCTCCCTGACTGGCATGTGTGAGTCATATGGGCACACGTGGCCCAGCACTTTTCCTGCAATGGGTTTTGTCACCCTGTGTAGAACTGGCTACTCTGGTGACACCAGTATTTGTTACAGATCTCATGGTGCCACTGTAGGTGTCTGCTATCTGCTGGCATACCATTCAGCCACCTGATTCCCTTGTATGCTCACATCCATACCATAGATACAGGTAACAACACATTCTACTCCAATCGGCAGTTGGTAGGTTGAGTGACTTACCTTGTGGGTGTACCGGGATTGAGAGTGGTGCTGCAGGGCTGCCTATGTTGGATGTACATAGTACATTCCCTATACATGGTTGAGCACAGGTAGTGTCATGTTTGGCATCCCTTTTACTGTATGTGCAAGACAGAGAGAGGTGTCATTCCCTGGGTCCCTCCTGTGTCAATGTATGTGCTATGTGTTGCCTCTTTGCCAAGGCCAGGGCATACTGGGCACTTCTCCTTCTGCCTACTGGGACAGGCTCTGGTTGTTCCTCCTCTGAGTCACTCTGTGCCTGTGCAGGCCTTGGCAATGGTGGGGGGCTGTGTGGCCCTGCCAAATGCTATTCCTGCTGCAGCTTTTTCCACAGGATCATATTGTGCAACATGGTTTACTATCAAAAATTCGAAAATAAAAAAAAAGTGTACCTAACATCGAATTTTAACATTGGAAATGAACATTTCCATATGTACCTAATGTCGAAAACAGCTGTTAATTGTCAAAAATGTCGCTCGCGACATTTTCGACAATTAACAGCACTCCCACCCTTCCCTTAACTCCCTACCTAACTAGCCTACACTCACATCCCTGCACCCCCCACACCCCCCATAACTTAATATTCCAACTCCGAGATCGCACTATAGTGAGGAAAGGGATGTATTTCCCTAACCGCACTGTACCGCGATCCCCTTACATGAGCGAACGTTATAATTGCGAATGCACAGTCCATTCACAATGATAACGTTCGCTGACATCACCTGCCGAACTATGAAGTATTTGAACATATGTTGTTCGAATACTTCATAGCCGTGCAATTGCACGTCGGCATTGTGATAGTAAACCATGTAGCATGGCACAAACAATGACAATTTGGGTGCATGTAGCTGGTGAGTACTGCAAGGCTCCACCAGATGTGTCCAGGCACTGGAACAGTGACTTGAGCATCCCAAGCACATGCTCTATTATAATTCTGGTCTGTGCATGTGCCTCATTATGGAGTTTTTGTTTGGGTGTGTGTGCATTTCTAATGGGTGTCATCAGCCATGGCTCCAGTGCATAACTTGCATCCCCCACTAGGTGACCATAAGGGATGTCCCCAGTGGCAAATCTTTAGTACAGCTGTGCCAGATGCCAGATGTGGGAATCATGATAGCTTCCAGGGCAGCCAGCACTCACATTCATTATTATGTCTTGGGCATTGCACACGACCTGGCAGTTGATCGAGGGGAAGCCCTTGTGGTTGATTTAGACCCTACCTCACTCACTGGGTGGTGCTTTGATGCATATGTGCATGCATTCTATAGCACCAACTACCTCAGGGTATTCTGCTATTTGGTAGAACAGTTGCATATTGCTGTCCAATGCCTCATAGGTTTTGGGAAAATATAAGTGCTCACCGGCATGTGCTGACATGGCATCCAGGAACTAGTGGAGTACCCTGGATGCTGATGCCTATGAGATCCTCATCATATCCCCAGTTGGCCTGTGGAAGGTACCTGTAGCTAGTATTCTTAGGCCTACACATACCTTGGTATCCACTGGGATGGGTTCCCCTCTGTCAGTTCTGTGTGTCAGGCATGGCCGTCACAGCTCAACAATTTGCTGAAAGAGGTCCCTGTCCACCCTATAGTGCTCCACTATCTCCAGCTCATGTAGCCCCTGGTAGGTTACACTGGGTCTGTACACTCTTCAATGTCTCCTCACTGTGGGTTGATCAACAACATTCACATCCTCACCACCCTCAGCCTTTTCCACATGTTGTTGTATGATAGCTATTGCAGCCCTTATCATTTTGTTGTTTTGTTTGTTAAAACTTCCCCACTTGTATACACCAGTGGTGTAGAGTATGGGAAAAACCAGAGGGAAAGGTGTTTGCTTGGTTTATAGTAGTGTTCTTGGCTGGGCTGGACTGCCGCCTGTGTAATTGGCTGATTCTGATACATTTCACCTGCCAGCTATGCTAGTTCTCCTAGATTACCTTCCTACTGCTGTTTTCCCTTCCCGTTGCCTTCCTGTTTAAGCCCAGGGGTGTGCAGTGCAAACACAGTGCTCAAATTTGCACAGAGCTGCTATTTACTTGTTTACTTTTTTTTGTCACTTTAAAACCCAGTGTGCGGTGTGCACACCCGCTTAGGCAATGTAAAGAGTGCTAGGCAGCCTCAGACACACCCCCTTGCTTAGCTGTGCTAAGCAAGGAGCAAACCTGAGCCACAGGGTTCCAATTCACTTACAGTACGTCTGACACACCTCCCCCATGATGTCAGCTAACTCCTAGGCTTGCACCAAGCTATTCCTGCTCTCACACTGTTGGGAGTTGCCTAGCATGCAGGGGAAATCTAGGATTCACTATCATTCCCGTCATTTGCATAAGATTGCCTGCTAATGCATAGTTACATGTCCCACACTGAGCCTCTCCCCTTAGCAACCACTATTCACTTGCCATGTTGTCTTCTGCCTGCCATTGAGTATAATGGAAGAATAGTGATTTTGATTAGAATGCTTATTTAAGGTATTTTTTCTTATTTTCCTCCCGATCCTGTTTGTGTGCCACTGCCCTATGCTTAAACAGCCAAGATCGACAAAAAAAAAAGAGTTAATTTTTTTTTTTGCCAGTGTTTTCCATTGGCCATTGGCATGCTTTATACATGATATCCACCCTTTATTTGGAGCTGTCTTGGCTCCATTTTGTAATTTGCAGAAATTTACTCTGTTACTGGTGGAGTACATTTCTGCAGATTGCACTAGTCCTGCACGGCCAGTTTCCAGCATCCTGGGTCGCAAATTCACCTCATTTGCATGGACTTCTCCTGCAAATGGGGTAATTTGCATATAGGGGCTGAGTCCGTGCAGGACTAGTGTAGGAGCACTCGTGCACACCCCTACAGGTTATTCCTGGATCACACGGCAGACATATTGCCTGCTGGAGCTCCTACACTAGTCCTGCACACCGTGCAGGGCTTGCAGAATCCAGGGGAGAGTCACATTTCTGCAGAAGATATTTTGTATTCTCTAGACTTCCCACTTCTTGTTCACACCCATAACATCTAGGGATGCATTAACATTAGGTGTGCTGACATATCAACCCTGTCTCTGGTAATTCAGCCAGTGCCCTGCTTCCTAATGACAAGAACTTCTCTTTACCCGCATGTCCTTGACTCTATTGGAGATTAACTGCAAAATGCATCGAAGGAAATGCCTCCCTCCCCAGGATGGTACACATCTTCCCCTTGCTAGCACTTCAGATGCCTCACCTGCTAATTGAACCCAGGCACCCAAGGCTAAAGTCTGGGTTTTATTCCTCTATGCCAAAGCAGTGGCAAGATAAGTATATTTTAGTGATGGTCTGGTATTCATAAGCATGCAAAATTTAAAACACAGAAAAAGCATATCCATACCCTCTTAACCCACAGCAAATAGAAACCTTTGAGATCTTTCCAGTTGCTGCAGGTGTCTGGTAAGGTACATACCAAAGGCAGCATTGTACTCTATTACTGCCCTAATGAGTGATGAGTATGTGGGGAGTTATAACCTTTTTGTTCTGGATGCAATGCCCTTACTTATGAGGTGGTGACATAAAAAGCCTTTCTTACTACTGTGGAGACATGGTGGTCAACGGAAAGGCTGCTGTCAACCTGTGTGCCCAAATTTCTCACCTCTGATTGCATGCTTAGGCTGTTTTTATTAATGTGATAATCTGTAGGGACATTTCCCTTGCCAAAGGGGATGATAATTCATTTTTTGCATTGAGTTTTACCCATGACTTTGGCACCAGTTGTTTGTCTGTGTAACTCCCTCTTGTAGGATGTAGACATTATTTGGGGACTCAGTGACTGCACCTATTTTGCAATCATCAGCAAACTTTGTCAACCATAGCCTTTTGTTTTAGTCTGTACATCCGAGAAGTAGATTTCAAACAATAGAGGTCCCAGCACAGATCCCTGTGGAACACCACTGGTTACAGGTCTGCTGGTGGAGGTAGAGTCACCTATTTTGACTGTGTGCTTTCTATTGGTGAGCCAGTTTGCAATCCACCTGACAATATACAGGTTGATCTCCAGCTAGGTGAGTTTGAGAGGATTTCTCTTCATACACACTGAGCAGAGTGGAGGAGAGGTGTTGACTACAACTCTGAGCTGAGATATATAAGTATCCTGTTTTTTTTTTTTTTGGATTATTTATGCTGATTATTGTTTCTAGCAATTTATATATATATCACTTTGTATTGCCTGCTGCAAAGTTTTTTAGTGTATTTTATTGGTATTAACTAATCTGCATGGGTAACTGATTTGTTTGAAGTTAAAAAAGCATTCTGTAGAGTCTCATTGCTCCTTTATCTGTATAAAAACTTTCATTTTGTGGCTTTCTGTAGTGCTTACTGTCTGTAGGCTAATAGCTTTAGTATCTGCACGAGTAACTGAATTGTTTGCAATTGAAAGCATTCTGTTGAGTCTCATTGCTCCTTTATCTGTTTAAAAACTTTCATGTTGTGGCTTTCTGTAGTGCTTACTGTCTGTAGGCTAATAGCTTTAGTATTGTCCCCACCCTCCCTCCCTGTTGTCCCTGTTGTTGTCTTGCTGTTAAACTTGGTGGCTTTGCAGCTGCCCGCCCCTGCTGTAAATCTGATCTGGGACACTCCTCCCAGTCTAGTGTCATTAGCTCATTCTACCTAATACAGAGAGAACATTTGATAAGGCCTTCTGTTTATCCTTTTTCCCTTTCAAAAAAAAAAAAAAATTGCCTGAATCTCCTTCTGTTCTAACTGTACTTCTCAAACATTTTGGAAATATAGAGTATATTTTAGAGCATTTATTATAACTGTAATTGCCTTAATATTGCTACAACTCAAATGCTCTAGGTTACACTGCATCTGAATTGTTTGTGTGTTTTAGCTGCTTTTCTGTATATATAGACTACTCTGTATATGTAGACTAGCTACTTATTCTGTTGTATTACTGCCTCTTAAATTGTTTTTCAGTTGTGCACTTGCCTTGTTCATTTAAAAAGTTTTAAATTGCTAATTTTATAGAGTTTTAATTGCATTTACTGTTTAGGACTACACACTCAAGCGTGTTAGCCTTTTATTTGTTTATTTACTGTATTATTGCATTGTTTAGCCTGTTTCAACAAAAAAAAAATACTATCTTGTTTGCTCATTTCCCACCTTTCCTAGTCAGTCCATATCCCAGGCTTTGCTTGTCTCAGGACTTTATTTTCTGTTTTCAGAGCTATACAGACCTTGCTGTGGTAGAGGGAAGTCCTACTGCTTACCAGTGGGACTGGTGAGCATTGTACTGCCTATCTAACACTAGAGGAGTGTTTTCCAGCTCTGAAAGTGTAATTTTATTAGCCTTTTTTGGGCTGATTTCTATCCCTTTCAACTTTCTGGCTTAAAAATGCATGTGTTTGCACATTTATCACATCGTGCAGCACTGCAAGGGTACAGTTAAACTATTTCAGGTGCCAGAAAGTCTGCTCTTCAAATTTTCCCTTAGAACTAGCTGGTTTCTCAGTTAGTAGCACTAAAATATAAACCCCTGTGACTAGCACTTGCTCTAGAACCTGCTGGAAAGCACTAGAAAGCCTGAAACTGATACAAGCACTTAGCTCTCCTTGTCAATAAGGAGAAATTAATCATAGGCACTAAACAGCCTATAATTGCAAAGTACCTTGCAAAGGTAAGGGAAAACAGCTCTTAAACTTTACAAAAATCCACCTAAACAGGCATGTCCAAGGGTCAGCTTCCGGTGATTTCTGCTGTCCACCTGGTGAATCTGGGCATACTGGGGCAATGTGGCAACTGCCCCATGTACACAGACAATCCTCTCCTCCTACCACCCAACACTACAACCTGCGAGAGATGCATTTACATAGCCAAACTGGAAGCAAAGCTCTTGCCGGCCAAGATTGTGCTAGACAGTCAAGAGGAGAAGGTTAACACCTGCATTACACCCCAAGCAACTCATAGCCCTTCAAAACCCACACCATCAACACCCACATATAGCAACACTAAACCCACATATGCGGAGGCCCTTAACATTAACCTGCCCAAGCAAGAAGGGCCTCCGAAGCTGAAATGCAAACAAACACCAGTCACAACCAAAGTGACATAGCTCACAACACC
Organism: Protopterus annectens; assembly: GCF_019279795.1. NCBI lineage: Eukaryota > Metazoa > Chordata > Ceratodontiformes > Protopteridae > Protopterus > Protopterus annectens. The sequence continues at coordinate 789,328,707 of NC_056736.1, read as the reverse complement.
AGTGTGCCACCCAACAACAGCCCCTAAGGCAAGACAATGTACCAAACACTTTAGTCATAGGTGACTCTATAGTCAGGCATACTGATGTCCCACTCACCAGGCTGAACAATGAGAAAATTACAGTCAGCTGCCTGTCAGGTGCCAGGATCCACCACATAACGCATGCACTCAAGTCACTCCACAACAAGTACAAATACAACTCTGACATTGTCCATGCTGGAGTGAATGACTTGAGACGTACCTCCCTGGACTACATGAAAAGAGACATGGAAGGGCTCTTGGATCATGTGACCCATGCAGGTATGACCCTAGCCCTGAGTAGCATCCTGCCTTCACCCAGAATGATACCACAGTATAAGGACAAAATTATTGGCTTCAACAATTGGCTAAGCTTCTGGTGTCATTCAAAGGGGATCCAGTATTTGTCTGCCTGGGAAGACATGATCGGCAAACCACAATGCTTTGCCAGAGATGATCTGCACCTGTCACCTCTGGGATTCAGGTTACTGGCTAAAGCTCTTGCCACCCCTATAGTGCCTTTTTTAGGCAAGGTTCAAAGGATAAAACCACCACCGTAACAGATACAAGCATGCAAAATCTGAAAGTAATGCTACTCAATGCTAGAAGTCTAAACCTCAAAATGCACTCTTTCGAGGCACTCCTAAAAATGGAGAACATCGATATCTGTGCAGTAACTGAGACCTGGTTCAAGGCTCCAGAGAGCACCACTGCAATACCAGGCTACAATTCTTACCACACTTTTCGGCCACAAAACCAAGACTGAAACACTAAAGGTGGAGGAGTGTCCATATTCACCAAGGATATTCACACATCCAAGCTAGTTGACCAACACAATGTATCTGAAATTCTCCAGGTGCAACTAACACGAGGTAAGACTGCAATCCAAATTGTAGCTTGCTACAGATCCTTCACCATGCCCCAAGATTCTCACTACACCTTTCTAAACATACTGGAAAATATTAAGATACAACCAAACACCCTAATACTGGGTGATTTCAACTACCCTGCCATTAACTGGGAAAACTACTTGGGTACCAACTCCTTTTCCCAACGGTTCTTGGAATTCATAAATTCCAACGCCCTGGATCAACAAATCCATTGTCCCACCAGGGGCTCCAATATCCTAGACTGGGTCATTGCCAACATGGGAGATAGATGCTCCACACCAGTGGTCACCCCCTCATTGGTCAGGTCTGATCATAAGCAAATCACCCTTGCCATCCACATTCCACCCCCACCCCCCAGTAAGGAAACCTCCTTAAAAAACTTCTCCAAAGCCAACTTCATGCTACTGAAGTCAGAAGTGACAAACTTCATGACACCCACACAGACGGGATCTGGAAGTTTGACTGCAGAATCCTACACTAAGGCACTGTACGAGCACATCCACTCATGCATGAATCATGCCATCCCAAATAGAACCAAGATGCTCTTTTTCCAAAAAGGAAGCCAATCTGATGGTCCCTGCTATAAACAAACTATGCAACAGAAGGAAGAAACTGTTGCAGAAAAGAGGAAAATCCCAGGATGCAAAACTCCTCACCAGCCTCAGTAAGAAGCTGAGATCCCTCATAAAATCCTCAAAAGCTAGTTACGAAAATAAAATTGCCAAAGATTCCAAAGACAACCACAAGGCATTCTATAGTTATGTCAAGAATCTAAATGGCAATGCTCAGATCTGTTCTGAGCTACAACAGAATGGTATTAAATACACTGATCCCAAGGATATTGCCAATATCCTGGCAGATCGATTTAGTGCCAACTTCACCCCCTTCTCACCCCCTAAAGGGCCCATCTCAATACCAAAATATTGCCAAATTCTGGTAATCACAGCCACACAGGTAGAAACCACACTCTCCAAAGCTAAGAATACAGCATCCATGGGACCAGATGACATCCCAGGCTGTGTACTACATGAACTACAAAATAAACTGGCACCTCACCTAAGTGTCATGTTAATCATAGCTTCACCTCAGGCTTCATGCCCACTGAATGGCACACAGCTACAGTTATCTTTCTCCACAAGGGAGGATCTGCCTTGGATCCCGGGAACTACTGTCCCATCAGTCTGACGAGCCTGATCTGCAAGGGCATGGAACACATTATCATGGAACTTATAAACAAAGACATTGACAACCTTCAAACACTGGACCCCACCCAGTTTGCATTTGTGAAAGGCCGTTCTTGTCTCCTGAATCTGATTGACTTTTTCAAATCAGTCTCCATAGCTGTGGACGGGGGTAAGGTGGTCCACACAGCCTATCTGGACCTTGCCAAGGCCTTCAACACCTTCCCCCACTCTGGAATCATAGATAAACTTACTAAGTTGGGTATAAATCCCTACGTCACTCGATGGGTTGCCAACTGGCTTACTGACAGAACCCAGACTGTAAAAGTAGCCGACTCCAAATACAGCTCCAGACAAGTGACAAGTGGAGTACCTCAGGGTTCAGTCCTAGGACCACTCTTGTTTGGCATCTACTTCTCTGAAGTACAGGCCAACACTAAGGGACTCTGGCTAACAAATTTCGCAGATGACTGCAAACTGAGAGCCATTATTGAATCCCCAAATGATGTGGATATTCTACAAAAGGTTACAGAAACAGATGCTTGGTGCCAGAGCCATGGGCTCAAGCTTAATGCCAAGAAATGTATAGTTATCCCCTTGGAAAAAACATCTACCCATGAATTACCACATAGGTGGCAGGACACTAAACATCGAAAGTGTGATGAGACTTAGGGACACAGGTGGACAGTGGTCTCACTTTCGATAACCACATCGCCACAACAGTCAGGAAATCCTTCTATGTGGCACATCTCATCACTAAGGGCTTTTCATACAGAAAAAAGGAGGTCATTGTGCCACTGTACTCATCCCTCATTAGACCCATTATAGAGTATAATGCCCCATTTGGTATGTACCTCACAAGACATCTGCAACAGCTAGGAAAGGCCACAGAAATACCTCACTAAAAAGAATCACAGGCCTAAAGCAGATGCCATATGCTGACCATCTAAAAAAAACTCCAGCTATACTCTGTGGCATATTGTCTACTCAGAGGTGATCTCTGCTTAACATACAAGGCCATGTCAATCCCTGAGCTGTTGGAGATGCTCCACTTAAAGAAATCTCAATCCCTCAGAGCCACATGCTCCAGGGATCTAAACTTTGTCATCACAATGAACAAAACATGCTGGAGGGATGGGTTCCTGACCCAGAGACTCCCCATACTCTGGAATAGACTGCCCATACATGTCAAGCAGAGTGCCTCATTGGCCCTCTTCAAAAGGAATCTTGATGATTGGATAGGAGATAGGAAATTCACCCCAGGGATCATGTCAGTCACCCTGCTAGACAGTGGTCCAGAGAAGAAAATAGTGTGGGAAGAAATATCCAGGGAATTGTTATAGCTAGGCTTGTATAGGCCCTAGGGCCGATAGCCTAGTACCAACCTATGAACCTATGTCTGAGTGGGTAGTTGTGTCAAAGGCCTTGGCCAGGTCCAGGTAGGCTGTATGCATGGATTTGCCTTTATCCAGGGCTTTGGTGACTGTCTCAAAGAAGTCCACCAAGTTCAAGAGGCAGGACTTCCCTTTAACAAAGTCAAATTGGGTCTAGTCAAGCGTTTGTAGGTCTCCTATATTTTTGTTGATAAGGTCCATGATTATTCTTTCCATAGCCTTGCAGATTAGGCTGGTCAGGCTTATGGGACTATAGCTCCCAGGGTCTGTGGAGGCACCTCCTTTATGTAACGGGATGACAGTTGCTGTTTTCCATTCAGCCGGTACAAAACCAGTGCTTAGACTGTGGTTAAAAAGTGTACCCAGCAGTGCAATTAGTTCCTGTTTTAATTCATTTAGAACACAGCTTGGGATATTATCAGGTCCTATTCTGGCACTGGAGAGATGTATTTATTATCTGCTTCTTGGTGATACTAGGTGGAAGGTAGGTGGTAGGGATGCTTTGGGGGACATGTGGTGGGAAAGGCAGGGAGAAGTTTTCATTGAACCTGTCAGCTAGCTTGGCTATTTCTGCAGGTTATGTATATGTGATGCCATTAACAACTAGTTCTGCACAGATCTGGGTTTTTCTTTTAAGGTTTCTAACATAGCAAAAGAAGGCCTTGTAGTTATCCTTAGTGAAGGAGGATAATTTGGATTCATAGCTAGCTTTAAAATGCCTTATGAGATGTCGTATTTGCTTGTTTAAGCTAAGCAGGGAATGCTTCAATTTAGAGACCATTCCTTCCTGCTCTTGGGCAGCAATTTCTTTTTCTTATTGTATAATCTGTTAATGCAGGATATCCACCAGGCAGGCTTGTGCTTTCTTGAGGAACTTGTTTTGTTCCTCCCAGATACAACTGAGTCAATTAATTTGCATAGATGCTTATACAAGGCATTGGTGTAAATCCCAGAATAGGTGTCCATGCTATCAGTGAGGACAGGGCCTATGAAGCTATTAATGCTCTCATGTATTAGGTTGTAACTTGCTTTGTAGAAGTTTTTTAGTCTAGTTGCTGCTAATGGAGGGTGAGATGTTATTGTTAATTCTAATGAGACTGATTTATGATCAGACCTCACTAAGGCCCACATGGGGTGGTGCAATGATCACCCATGGTAGTGAGCACCAGATCCAGAATGTTTGGGCCCCTTGTGGGGGTGTCACCCAACTTCTTCCATGTGCACTTGAGTTGATGAATTCCATGAACCTTTGGGCAAGTGTGTTTGGGCTTGAGTAGTGTTCCCAGTCTATATTAGGGTAATTAAAGTCACCTAGTACTGATGGTGTTTGGTGATACATTTATCCCTCTAGTGTTTTCAGGAAGGCCATGTGAGGTTCCTGAGTTTGTGAGGGTGGCCTGTAACATGCTACAATTTGCAGAGCAGTCTTGCCTATGGTTAATTGCACCTGGATGGTCTCCGATGCATCGTATGTTGCCACCAGTCTTGAGGTGTGGGTGTCCTTGATGAATATGGATACCCCTCCTTTCTTGGTATTGTCCAGATTTTGGGGCCGGAACGCATGATATGAGGTAAAACCTGATAGCTTGGGTGCTCTCAGGAGCCTTGAACCAGGTTTCTGTCACAGCACAGACATCGATGTTCTCCATACTGAGAAGGGCCCCCGAAAAGTGCATTTTGAGATTTACACTTCAGGCATTGAGCAGCATTACCCTCAGTTTTTTTCATTTATTGTGATCTAGGGTGGTAGGTTTAGGAATTGAGACTTACCTAAAAAGGCACTATGGGGGTGGCAAGAGCCTTTGCCAATATCCGAATCCCAGGGGTGACAGGTGCAAGCCGTCCCTTGCGGCAGCGTGGCTTGTCCAGCATGTCATCCCAGGCAGACAGACACTGATCCCCTTTGAATGACACCAGTGTTTAAGCCAATTGTTAAAGCTGATCATCTTATCTCTGTATTGTGGCATCATTCTTGGTGAAGGTAGGATACTGCTCAAGGTCAGGGTCATACCTGTCTGGGCTATAATCAGAGAGCTCCTCAATGTCTCTTTTCATGTAGTCCGTTGAGGTGCCTCAGGTCGCTTACACCAGCGTGGACAATGACTGAGTCATATTTGTACCTGCTGTTGAGAGACCTGAGTGCTTGCGTTATGTGGCGGATTCTAGCGCCCGACAGGCAGCTTACTGTGACCTTCTCCTTACTCAGTCTGGTGAGCGGGACGCCAGTGTGTCTGACTATGGAGTCACCAATGACTAGTGTGTCTGGCATTGTGTTTGGCCTTAAGGGCTGTGACTGTTTGACACCTGACTGTGAGGTCTATGTGTTGCAGGTGTTGTGTTCTGAGGTGGTGGTTGTTTGGGTGTCTGCTTTGGTGGCCTCTGCTGTTTTGGTAGATTTTTGATCAGAGCCTCCGAGTATGTCTTTGTGTGTTTATGTGTATGATTTGAGGTTGTAATGGTAATATGTGAGACTGGGTCTATAGTGTGTGTGGTAACCTTCTCCTCCTGACTGGTCTTGCCAGTCCTATGTTGAGAGAGCTCAGCCTCCAGTTTGGCCATATAGTTGCATCTCTCGCATGTATTTGTGTTTTGTGGGAGGAGGAGAGGGTTGTTCAGTGTACATGAGGCAATTGTAACATTGCCTCAATATTCCCAGGTTCACCAGCTGAGCAGGGAGGACACTAGCAACTGATCCTCGACATGCTAGAAGGAATGGCAAAAAAAAACTTTAAAAAAGATGCCGGGGGAGGTGGGTGCCCGAGAAAGGGGGGGTTGCCTTTTTGGGGTACTATCTATGACAAGAGTGCCGTATCAAGGTAATAAGTACTGTAGGAGCAAGTGCACGTTTAACAGATAGAGAATAGTCTACTTGGAGTCAAGTAGAGATGATCTTTAATTATAGGATACGCTGATTAGATCAGTAGTATAGTTCGAGGAAGGTAGTTTTAAGGAAAATTTGAAGAGTGGACTTTAGGTAGTCGAATAGTTTAAACCTGCTTAACCGGCGCTGCCCTAGTGTGCAACAGTAGCAACTCCATCGCTAAATCGGGCTAAATCGCAAAGCGTGCTTTATAGCAGGGGCTGGAAAAGACAGGAAATGACCCAAAATGGCCAATAAACCACAAGTTACTGCCTAAACCACTCCTCTGAGGACAAATGAAGGAGTTATGGAAATGACCCCTAGTGGCCAATAAAACTACAGTTTCAAGTCAGTAACCACCTCTCCGGGGGGCAGGGAAGCTGCTCAATGTTAGTCACTGCCACTGATGAACACAGAGACCCTCCTTCAGCCCAAGCAAAAATGGCCTCAGAAACTTTCAAACAGTTCAGGAACAGCAAGCCTGTAACTGAACTTTTTTAACTCTCAGAAAAGTGGGAAAAAAGCAAGATTTTTTTTTTTTTTTGTTTTTTTACAGAGATAGCAGAGGTTCACAAGTAATATCAAGTTATAACAGTGCAGTAAATGACCCCACACAAGAGTGCTAGGTCAAGGACAGAAAATATGCAAGTTTTAAGAAAAAAACGATTTAAAATTAAGTGCAAACAGGAAATTCAGCAAACAGCTTTTGGTTGTGCTCTAAATACAGCTACTAATACAGAAATCAAGTTTAACAAGCTAGAAAATGCTCAAGCTAGGCAGCTATGCAGAAAAACTTAGCAAATAAACAGAGAAAAAATACTTAAAATCTCAAAAGTGGCTCCCTTCTTCTCTCAGCGTTTTTTCCTCTTGGAGGGTGCTTCACCAACAGCCAACAAGCCTGAAAAGACGCTCAAACCACGAGGCAACTAGGTTTTAAGAGAGGAAGATGAAGGAGTTATGGAAATGACCCCTAGTGGCCAATAAAACTACAGTTTCAAGTCAGTAACCACCTCCGGGGCAGGAAGCTGCTCAATGTTAGTCACTGCCACTGATGAACACAGAGACCCTCCTTCAGCCCAAGCAAAATGGCCTCACAGAAACTTTCAAACAGTTCAGGAACAGCAAGCCTGTAACTGAACTTTTTTAACTCTCAGAAAAGTGGGAAAAAGCAAGATTTTTTTTTTTTTGTTTTTTACAGAGATAGCAGAGGTTCACAAGTAATATCAAGTTATAATAGTGCAGTAAATGACCCCACACAAGAGTGCTAGGTCAAGGACAGAAAATATGCAAGTTTTAAGAAAAAAACGATTTAAAATTAAGTGCAAACAGGAAATTCAGCAAACAGCTTTTGGTTGTGCTCTAAATACAGCTACTAATACAGAAATCAAGTTTAACAAGCCAGAAAATGCTCAAGCTAGGCAGCTATGCAGAAAAACTTAGCAAATAAACAGAGAAAAAATACTTAAAATCTCAAAAGTGGCTCCCTTCTTCTCTCAACTCCTTTTCCCAACGGTTCCTGGAATTCATAAATTCCAACGCCCTGGATCAACAAATCCATTGTCCCACCAGGGGCTCCAATATCCTAGACCGGGTCATTGCCAACATGGGAGATAGATGCTCCACACCAGTGGTCACCCCCTCATTGGTTAGGTCTGATCATAAGCAAATCACCCTTGCCATCCACATTCCACCCCCACCCCCCCAGTAAGGAAACCTCCTTAAAAAACTTCTCCAAAGCCAACTTCATGCTACTGAAGTCAGAAGTGACAAACTTCATGACACCCACACAGACGGGATCTGGAAGTTTGACTGCAGAATCCTACACTAAGGCACTGTACGAGCACATCCACTCATGCATGAATCATGCCATCCCAAATAGAACCAAGATGCTCTTTTCCAAAAAAAGGAAGCCAATCTGATGGTCCCCTGCTATAAACAAACTATGCAACAGAAGGAAGAAACTGTTGCAGAAAAGAGGAAAATCCCAGGATGCAAAAAACTCCCTCACCAGCCTCAGTAAGAAGCTGAGATCCCTCATAAAATCCTCAAAAGCTAGTTACGAAAATAAAATTGCCAAAGATTCCAAAGACAACCACAAGGCATTCTATAGTTATGTCAAGAATCTAAATGGCAATGCTCAGATCTGCTCTGAGCTACAACAGAATGGTATTAAATACACTGATCCCAAGGATATTGCCAATATCCTGGCAGATCGATTTAGTGCCAACTTCACCCCCTTCTCACCCCCTAAAGGGCCCATCTCAATACCAAAAGATTGCCAAATTCTGGTAATCACAGCCACACAGGTAGAAACTACACTCTCCAAAGCTAAGAATACAGCATCCATGGGACCAGATGACATCCCAGGCTGTGTACTACATGAACTACAAAATGAACTGGCACCTCACCTAAGTGTCATGTTAATCATAGCTTCACCTCAGGCTTCATGCCCACTGAATGGCACACAGCTACAGTTATCCTGCTCCACAAGGGAGGATCTGCCTTGGATCCCGGGAACTACTGTCCCATCAGTCTGACGAGCCTGATCTGCAAGGGCATGGAACACATTATCATGGAACTTATAAACAAAGACATTGACAACCTTCAAACACTGGACCCCACCCAGTTTGCATTTGTGAAAGGCCGTTCTTGTCTCCTGAATCTGATTGACTTTTTCAAATCAGTCTCCATAGCTGTGGACGGGGGTAAGGTGGTCCACACAGCCTATCTGGACCTTGCCAAGGCCTTCAACACCTTCCCCCACTCTGGAATCATAGATAAACTTACTAAGTTGGGTATAAATCCCTACGTCACTCGATGGGTTGCCAACTGGCTTACTGACAGAACCCAGACTGTAAAAGTAGCTGACTCCAAATCCAGCTCCAGACAAGTGACAAGTGGAGTACCTCAGGGTTCAGTCCTAGGACCACTCTTGTTTGGCATCTACTTCTCTGAAGTACAGGCCAACACTAAGGGACTCTGGCTAACAAATTTCGCAGATGACTGCAAACTGAGAGCCATTATTGAATCCCCAAATGATGTGGATATTCTACAAAAGGGCGTTACAGAAACAGATGCTTGGTGCCAGAGCCATGGGCTCAAGCTTAATGCCAAGAAATGTATAGTTATCCCCCTTGGAAAAAAACATCTACCCATGAATTACCACATAGGTGGCAGGACACTAAACATCGAAAGTGTGATGAGAGACTTAGGGACACAGGTGGACAGTAGTCTCACTTTCGATAACCACATCGCCACAACAGTCAGGAAATCCTTCTATGTGGCACATCTCATCACTAAGGGCTTTTCATCCAGAAAAAAGGAGGTCATTGTGCCACTGTACTCATCCCTCATTAGACCCATTATAGAGTATAATGCCCCATTTGGTATGTACCTCACAAGACATCTGCAACAGCTGGAAAGGCCACAGAAATACCTCACTAAAAGAATCACAGGCCTAAAGCAGATGCCATATGCTGACCATCTAAAAAAAACTCCAGCTATACTCTGTGGCATATTGTCTACTCAGAGGTGATCTCTGCTTAACATACAAGGCCATGTCAATCCCTGAGCTGTTGGAGATGCTCCACTTAAAGAAATCTCAATCCCTCAGAGCCACATGCTCCAGGGATCTAAACTTTGTCATCACAATGAACAAAACATGCTGGGGGGATAGGTTCCTGACCCAGAGACTCCCCATACTCTGGAATAGACTGCCCATACATGTCAAGCAGAGTGCCTCATTGGCCCTCTTCAAAAGGAATCTTGATGATTGGATGGGAGATAGGAAATTCACCCCAGGGATCATGTCAGTCACCCTGCTAGACAGTGGTCCAGAGAAGAAAATAGTGTGGGAAGAAATATCCAGGGAATTGTTATGGCTAGGCTTGTATAAGCCCTAGGGCCGATAGCCTAGTACCAACCTATGAACCTATGAACCTATGTCTGAGTGGGTAGTTGTGTCAAAGGCCTTGGCCAGGTCCAGGTAGGCTGTATGCACGGATTTGCCTTTATCCAGGGCTTTGTTGACTGCCTCAAAGAAGTCCACCAAGTTCAAGAGGCAGGACTTCCCTTTAACAAAGTCAAATTGGGTCTAGTCAAGCGTTTGTAGGTCTCCTATATTTTTATTGATAAGGTCCATGATTATTCTTTCCATAGCCTTGCAGATTAGGCTGGTCAGGCTTATGGGTCTATAGTTCCTAGGGTCTGTGGAGGCACCTCCTTTATGTAATAGGATGACAGTTGCTGTTTTCCATTCAGCCGGTACAAAACCAGTGCTTAGACTGTGGTTAAAAAGTGTACCCAGCAGTGCAATTAGTTCCTGTTTTAATTCATTTAGAACACAGCTTGGGATATTATCAGGTCCTATTCTGGCACTGGAGAGATGTATTTATTATCTGCTTCTTGGTGATACTAGGTGGAAGGTAGGTGGTAGGGATGCTTTGTGGGACATGTGGTGGGAAAGGCAGGGAGAAGTTTTCATTGAACCTGTCAGCTAGCTTGGCTATTTCTGCAGGTTATGTATATGTGGTGCCATTAACAACTAGTTCTGCACAGATCTGGGTTTTTCTTTTAAGGTTTCTAACATAGCAAAAGAAGGCCTTGTAGTTATTCTTAGTGAAGGAGGATAATTTGGATTCATAGCTAGCTTTAAAATGCCTTATGAGATGTCTTATTTGCTTGTTTAAGCTAAGCAGGGAATGCTTCCAATTTAGAGACCATTCCTTCCTGCTCTTGGGCAGCAATTTCTTTTTCTTATTGTATAATCTGTTAATGCAGGATATCCACCAGGCAGGCTTGTGCTTTCTTGAGGAACTTGTTTTGTTCCTCCCAGATACAACTGAGTCAATTAATTTGCATAGATGCTTATACAAGGCATTGGTGTAAATCCCAGAATAGGTGTCCATGCTATCAGTGAGGACAGGGCCTATGAAGCTATTAATGCTCTCATGTATTAGGTTGTAACTTGCTTTGTAGAAGTTTTTTAGTCTAGTTGCTGCTAATGGAGGGTGAGATGTTATTGTTAATTCTAATGAGACTGATTTATGATCAGACCTCACTAAGGCCCACATGGGGTGGTGTAATGATCACCCATGGTAGTGAGCACCAGATCCAGAATGTTTGGGCCCCTTGTGGGGGTGTCACCCAACTTCTCTTGTGCACTGGAGTTGATGAAGTCCATGAACCTTTGGGCAAGTGTGTTAATACATGTATAATTTACCCAATCTATGGATGGGTAGTTAAAGTCACCTAAAACTGAGGTGTTTGGTTGTATCTTGAGTGGTTCAAGTAGATCCAAGTATGCAGTGTGGGTAGCCTGGTTCATGAAGGGGATCCTATAACTGTCAATAACTTACAGAAGTGCCTTACCTACAATCAATTGGACCTGGATTTATTCAAGGGAATCATTTTGTTTACCCAATCTAGAGGTGCATTTATCTTTGATGAATATTGATACTCCACCTCCTTTAGTTCTCACACTTTCAGTTTGTGATCTGAATGTGTGGAAGGAATTATAACTCAATATGGCTAGGGTGCTTTCCACGGCCTTAAACCAAGTCTCTGTGACTGCACAGATGTCAGCATCCTCTAAAGTGGGTTTTTTTTTCAGTGAGTGCAGTTTTAGGTTTAGACTCCTAGCGTTTAGCAGCATAACCTTGAGGTTGCTTTTGGAAGATATTTTTACATCAGGAATTTTGTTGTTGTGACATTACCTAAAAAGGCATTATGGGGAGGCAACAGCCTTAGCCAGTAACTGAAATCCCAGAGGTGACCATCTCTGGCAAAGCAGCATGGTCTGTCTACTATGTCATTCCAGACTGACAGGTATTGTATCCCCAATACCAAAAACTAAGCCAGTTGTTGAAGTCAGTCATTGTTTATATTGTAGTATCATCTTAGATAATGTAGTATGCTGCTCAAGGCTAGGGACATACCTGCCTGAGGCACATATTCAGACAGCTCAGTCATGTCTCTCTTTATATAGTCCAGTGTGGTATGTCTGAAATCATTCACAACAATATGAAATTTGTCTACAAATGCACAACTGTCTTTTGCAAAATTTCCTTATATCTATTTACTCAAAAATGCAGCTAGATGGCCTTGTCAACTAAATCCATAATATGTATTTTTAATTTAATGTAATTTCCTATCTTTTAAAAGAATTCTAAACATATAATTAATTAAACTACACTTGGCAAAACAAGCATTACTTAATCTAGCACAATAAATTGTTGGAAGATGTATATGTATTTGACAACTGGCTAGATGAAGTGACTCAGATTTGTTTCAGTCATGAACCAAGATGATGTTTACAAAAAAAAACACGACCAAAACCACTTCACCTGCTGCAACAGACACAGCAACCAGGATACAAAATGGAAAATGTAAGTCCAACTGCTACCTTTGTTGCAAAGAACAGACACATAGTAAAGCAAACGCACTTTATTCTAGCTCCTCGGTGTTACCACCTTCAAAGAATAAAAAAACTACATAAACCATACCTTTTATACTAAATTATATATTACATTCAATTAATCAATTAAATAATCAATTAAATATATTCCTAGTTTAAAGCAAACATTCAAGTTTAGTTCATTATTCAAACCTTTAAGAACCAAAGTTTTATATTTTAAAATATATAAACTTTCCTTATATAACAACTTTGGTTTTAATATATTCTCATTTTCTTCGATACATTCAGTTTGTTCCAATATAGTGCCATGCAACAAATTAGCATCACTACTGTGATTCATTTTAAAATGTGAAGAAATTATTTTGTCTTCTCTATGGTTTCTTATATCTCTCCTATGTTCCATAAATCTGATTCGAAACTTGCTTTTTGTCTCCCCTATGTAATACAAATTACATGGACAACTTAGGGCATATATTACCCCTTTACTTTCACAAGAAAATGTTCCCCTGGATTCAAATTTAACATTATTAATACTTTGAAATGTATTAACAATGTGTGTACACACACTACATTTACCACATTTAAAAGTTCCCTTAACTAACACAGGTCTTCTTATCTCCATTACTGGCATACTAAAAGTACCTCGTACCAACATATCCCTTATATTTTTACCTCTAGTATATGAAAAAAGGGTTGTTTCAGTAGAATAGTTACCAAAAATGTATCTTGTACTAAATATTCCCAATATTATTTAATCAGATCTACAATTTCTTTACTTTTAACGTTATATTATAGACTGATACAAAATATACTGGATCCATTGTATACTGGTTGTTTTGATTGTTTCCCCTCACGTCTCTGATATCCCATACCTCTTCCTTCCAATCTATTCTCCTCCTTTAATCCACTTAATATCTTAATTTGGGCCTCCTGTATGTTACCTGGATCATAACCTCTTCTCAAAAACATGTTTATTGTTTGTTTTATTTCCTGTAACAATAAGTCTTTTTCACTACACAACTTGGATATTCGTAATAACTTCCCATAAGGCAAAGCCTTAAGCACACGGGGGGGATGACAACTAGTGGCATGAAGGTATTGACTACCATCTACAAATTTTCTGTGTTTGCCAGTTGTAATACTTCTGTTCTCTTTTCCCTCCAAAACAAGATCTAAATAAATAACCTTTGTACCTTTCTGCAGGCCATCAAACGACAGACCGAATACATTTTTATGCAAATCAATTATAAAATTCTCCACTTCTTTCCAACCACCCTCACACACAAATATCAAATCATCTATATATCGAAAATAAAAATCAACATATTTTTTCATAAAACTTAATTTAAATAAAAAAGTAATTTCAAAAAAAGACATAAAAAGGTTGGCATACATGGGGGCAAATGCTGCCCCCATGGCCGTACCCTGCCTTGGTCTATACATTTGATCGTCAAAATAAAAATAATTATTTTTCAAACAAAAATCTACTATCTCAATAATAAAATTAGAAAAAGGGCCGTCTCCCAGAAAGTACCTGATGGCCTCTAATCCATCTCTGTGTCTGATCGATGTATAAAAACTCAATACAGCAGGTACTAGCCACAATTTAATCTTGTTCCATACTATAGGGGAAATTTTCTTCAAAAAAATCAAAACTGTCTTATACATATACAGGTGATGTCTGAATGTAAGGCAATAGCACCTTATGTAACACCAAACCAATGCTGTGTAGAAAATACTTAAAGGCCGAAATTATAGGCCTCCCTGGGGGGTTCTCTAAATTTTTATGTATTTTTGGCAGGCAGAAAAAAATGCCCCTTGCACTGTTTCTATTAAACAATCTGTCTCTTACATCTTTTTCAGTAAAATAACCTAATCTTACACTTTTTTCTAACATTTTGTCATAATCGTTTAAAGCTTATTCATAAATGTTCCTATCACATTTCTCATACACATCTTCATTTTCCGAATGGTCCATGCACATTCTATAATACCGCATTACATTCATGACTAGTATCTTGTTATCTTTATCCGCTGGTTTTATTATTAAATCCTTTCTATTATGTAATTCTTTTAAAGCCTGCCACTCTGTAAATGTCAAAGTATAACTTACTTTCCCTTTGTCTTTTAAAACATTTTCACAAATACTCTCTCCCCCATATCCTATCATGGAATTAAATTGTGCTATACGTTCATTATCGAATGGAGGAATACATTTATGTAGTACAGGAACAGCAGACATATCAGTTTTAAAATATGCATTTAAATCTTCATTTTCATTTACATTTTCATTAATAACAGACATTGCTTCAACTTCTTAACAGCAGGAATAAAAACTGTCATCAGACTCAGTTTCAACTTGAACCATGTCATTAATGTCAACATTCACGTTACCTGTTTGCATGGCAAAATTATTTTTTTAATATAACTTACTTACAAATATAAACATTTCTTGTTTTACTACATGGTCCCCTTGGTATTAGAGTGGGCACAAATTTAAGTCCACAATTTAAAACTACTATTTGCTCTTTTTGTGTTAAACCACAGTTTGATAAATTAAGCACCAAATTAATGGTTAGCAACTGGCTAGATGAAGTGATTCAGATTTGTTTCAGTCATGAACCAAGATGGCGTTTACTGTTTATGCTATAAATGTGGCAGCAAGACCAGAAACGGTTCTTGTAAAAGGTTATGTGACAAGTGTGACAAGTTACATCATCTAACACTGATGATAATACATTGGAATTCTAATAAGGAGCATTGATAAAGCTTGAAAATCTTGATTTTGCAATTTTACAAATTCATACCCAATTTCTGATAGCCACATGAGTGAAAGTCAGACTGAAGCATGTGCATGAATGCCAGCTGAAACATTAGAAGGAGATGAATAGTGAAGTACAGTTAGACTTGACAACCAAACACAGGATGGAAAGGAGAATAAAAGTTATTTATTTGTTTATTTATTTTACACTTGTTTCATGGGAAAGTCTGACTGGACCAAAAAGTGAAGTCCAACCAAATGGTGTCCAAGTGCTAAAATAAAACCAAAAAACTAATAATAGCACAACGTTGCGAGTCCACAGATACAATTTATTGACACAAAGTACACAAATTAGTTAAGCGCTTTCATCAAATAGTATGACTTTGTCAGAACAAGTAATATAATAAACTTTAAAACTTAAATAGTACCCAGTTTGAATTCATTGGCTTTGAAACTGACAAATCATGTTTTAAACATGCCAAATCTCATGAATAATAAATATGATACAGATATTGAATAATTAATTAAATCTTAAAAATATTATGCTGTTACAATATGCATATGAAAATATCAAGTTTTGAAAAAGTAAAAATGCAAATATTACATATTTAAACTGTTTCCACATGGTAAAAAACTTTTTGTATAAAAAAGAAAATTAAAAATTACTTCACTGACAGGACAGCCAGTGGATTATACTAACTCTGCCTTCCCTTTCAATACAGGCATAATTGAAAGATACTCATTGATGCCCAGGGGGTGGTCAGCAGCTAATCTAAGTTGCCACATCAATTCCTTTCTATGCAACCTATTTTGCCAATCACCCCCCCCTCACATCCACTGTAACAAAGTCCAAGATTCCAAACTTAAAACCACTGAAATTTCCACACAAAACACTATGTTTGTACAATGCATTAGTATTTTTTCCACTCTTCATATCGTACAAATGCTCATATATCCTGTTCTTCAACATCCTTTCTGTCTTTCCGACATAAAATGAAGAACAAGAATTACACTTAGCAAGATATACTAATTTACTAGAACGACAGTTACCATTTTTCAAATAAATATGACACTTGTTGGAATTGTTAATAATAATGTCATGTTCAAGCATTATATATGAACAATAATGACATCTACCACAAGGCTTACTACCATATGAATTTCTCTGCTTTTCATTAGAAATCTTTATCCCATAAAGCCACCATTTAGACCCATAGTCGCAGCAGCAGGTTCTAAGACACAGAACCTAGCGGTTTATGTGGATAGAAGATTGAAACACATTGTTAACAAATTTCCACATTTGTTAAAAATTCATGGGACATTTTGGGTCAAATCAAGCAAGATATTTGGTTGGCTGATTGTTGGCTGAACATGTTCTGAACAATAATGTTTTCTTTTATCAAGAAACCTGTTACTGGCAGATAAAGGGGACAGAGATGGGGTCCTCGTTTGCCCCCATATATGCTGATCTTTTTATGGCTTATGTTGAATGTGATCTCATTTATGATAGCCAAAATAACATCTATCTGCATCTTATGGACATATGGAGGCATTATTTGGACGATTGTTGGTTGGTGTGGAAGGTTGGAGTTGATGAACTATCGAATTCTTTGGTCTATCTAAATAATAACAAATGGGGGCTACAGTTTACAGCACATTATGACATCAATACTATCACCTTTTTAGATGTACTGATCAATAGATTGCCTGACCATACTTTGGAAACCAAGTTATTTAGGAAATATCCTGAATACAATACTATTCTACACGCCTCCAGCTTCCACCCACCACACATCGCCAGAAACATACCCAAATCACAATTCATTAGAATGAAAAGGATATGTTCTGATGAGCCCTCTTACCGTGTAGAGAGCAAGGATTTGACCAATAGATTTAGATGCAGGGGCTATAAAATGGGACATGTTTTTGATGCCAGTAACAAGGTCAACCAACTCAAGAGGGAGGAATTGTTATGCTATAAGGAGCATAACCACAGGGTATCACAACCTATCAGGTTTACTACAACATATGGTAGGAATTCTGACACGTTAATACAGAGTGTGCATAGGCATTGGAACATTTTACAATATGACCTTGAGGTATCCAACATTATTCCTGAAAGATGTTTATTTTCTTTTAGAAAGGGTAAAAATCTGGGCAGTTGTTTTAATCATTTTAAACATCCACATGATTCCGGTACGGAACATTATATACAAACCACACTAACAGAGGGAATTCTTATTGGCTGTTTTCCATGTGGCCAATGTGGCCATTGTTCCATCTGCAATAAAGTCAACAAAACCAAGCAATTTTCTAGTAGAAACTCTTCTGTGGTGTATGATATTAATTTTTTTGCTAATTGTAGTTCTGACTGAGTTATCTATTTGGCCACATGTTTTTGTGGGTCATTTTATGTAGGACAAACCTCACGGCCATTGAGACTCAGGATTTCTGAACACATTAGCAATATTAAAAAGTGTAAAGTTCAAAATGCACTATATAAACACCATACCATACATCCTAATGCAAAGTTTTCTTTTACTATTATTGATATTATAAAGGGCAAAAAGCTTAACAAAACGGATTTGCACTCTTTGTTAAACTCTAAGGAGAAAAAATGTATTATTAAGTTAGGTGGTTTATTTCCACCAGGGCTTAATGAGCAATTTTAGGTTAACCAATCATGTTTCTTTTTGTGTTATTTTAAACAACAGCACTTGAGTTGATTTCATTACACTGAGGAAGGCTGTGTGTGGATTGCTAGCCGAAACCGGTCTGTTTCTTTTGTTGTTTAATCAATAAATTATTTCACCAGGACACAGTTTGCTGGCTCTATTTTTTATTTTGGATTTCAAGAGTTTATACAACCACACAGACACTCCTGAGGAAGGCTGGCACAGTTTCTCCAGCTGTGCCCCTTTCTCCCAGACTATATGGTAGTTTCACTTGCCACCACCCACTAATACTTATCAGCTACTCAAAGGTCCTTAAAAGGGTGTCCAATTATTATTGTGCAGTATTATTATCCAATTGGTAGTTGTGACTAAACAGTCAAGGCTTATTTAGAGTGGCTTGGATAGTAAACTCTATAAATATGCAATGTACTCTAGAACTTAAATTATCTCTACACAAAACAGCCACAGTTAAAAGGGTTTAACAATATTTAATAATAAATAATTAACAACACAAGACAATACTTTCTACTACACGATGATAGTCAAGAGTTCAGAGATCACAGATAAAATAACACAGAAGTAAAGCTCTGACAACACAGAAAAACACTTAGTCTAACCGTTCTAGTTCCTAGCTATTTCTAAAAGAAAACACAAGTCTAAGATAACTTACATATGAGCAAGACAGTGCTGTGAGTTGGATAGTCAAGACAAAAATGTTCAATGCCTTCTGATTCTCTCTGTTTAAATTGCTATTTTCAGTCCTGATTCCCATTACATCATTTCACACTTTCATGTCGTTCCCATGCTAACAGATACTACATAATTGTTATCTTGCACCTGCAGGAAACTACAGCCATAAAAGACATCACATATGTAAACTCTAGTAATTATTCCTTAAGTTAAAACAATAGGCAGAATGCTTCACTCCAGACTCATGGATTCCAAATTCTAACTTCAAAGGGATACACATGAAATAATGTTACCTTCAAAGGACAGGCATGAAATGCTTCTCTTAGCTTTCTTTACAGCAGAGGACAATGTTGCTACATTGTTTTAAGTTCAACATTTCACAGCATATCCTTTCATTTAAGAAAACAAGCTTGTAGTTCAACATTTTACAGCATTTTCTTTCAATTAAGAAAACAATTCTGTATTTCAAAATTCATATTTACAAATGACAGAATTGTGTACCAAATTCTATTTGACTAGGCTGGCAGCCTTCACCCATCTCTACCAGTCACCACATTTCTGCCCCCCCCCCCAGGAGAAATCAAGCTAGTTTTTCAAGTGACCCTTGAGAAACACTGCTTGAGAGAATTAGGTCTATCTGAGTATACTTTACCCTATTCTCTGTCTTGAGAGCCCATCTGCATTGACATTGCTAATCCCACTGTGGTGCTGCATTGACATATCATATGCTTGCAACCCCAGGCTCCATCTTAGCATCTTGGCATTTTGCTGGCTGGCTCTGTTTAACCATGTTAGGGGGTTGTGATCTGTCATAATAGTGACTTTTCTTCCATACAGATAAGGCTGAAGTTTCTGCAAAGGCCAAATTTTGGCTAGACATTCCTTTTCAACAGCTGCATAGCATTCCACCCTGGGTTGGGGTCCATGACTGAGATAAACCACTTGGTGCTCTTCCCCCTCTGAAGAAATCTGGCTAAGTACAGCCCCCACCCCATGGTTTGAAACATCCACCTGCACAACAAATTATTTTGCTGTAATCTGGACTGGCTAACACAGGGGGTCCTTCCAAAGCTTCTTCAAACTTCTGGAATGCCTGCTCACATGCTGGGGTCCACACTACCTTATCTGGCCTGTTCTTCCTTGTCAGGTCTGTGAGGGGAGCAGCTATGGTACTATAGCTGGGGACAAACTTTCTGTACATCCCTAAAAATCCCCTACCCTGCTTTTCAGTAACAGGTGCTGGCCATGTCTGAATGGCTTCCACTTTGGCAGTTTCTGGCCTTATCTTACCACTCTTCACTCTATGTCCTAGGTAGGAGACCTCCGCCATACCCACCTGACATTTGCTCGGCTTAATGATCAACACTGTCCTCTGTAGTCTGCCCAGCACCTCCCTGACATGCTGAAGGTGCTCTGGTCAGGAATGGCTGTAGATGGCAGTATCATCTAGGTAAGCAAAGGCAAACCCTCCTGCTCCTCCGAGGATATGATCTACCAGCCTCTGGAAAGTCACTGGGGCCTTCTTCTTCCCAAAAGGCATCTTTGTGAACTCATACAAGCCAAAAGGAGTCACAAAGGCTGACTTCTCTCTAGCACTGGGAGTCAAGGGCACCTGCCAGTAACCCTTGGTAAGATCAATGGTTGTAAGATACTTAGCCCCACCCACTTGCTCTAGGGCCTCATCTGTCCTAGGCATGGGGTAAGCATCTGACTCTGTGTGACTATTTAATTTCCTGTAGTTCTCACAGATCCTGGTGCTGCCATTCTTCTTTGTCACCATCACCACTGGGGAGGCCCAGGGACCGTTGGACTTTTGAATCACCCCTAGTTCCAACATCTCATGTACCTCATCCCTCAGAGTCTGTTTGACTCTCTCAGGCACTCTATAATGGGCCAGCCTGATAGGCCTTTGGGGTCCTGTATCCATCTGGTGCTGCGCCAGGTGGGTGCACCCTGGTTTCCCAGTGAACATGTCCACAGGAGATAGCTGCTGGGACATTTCTACCCCTTCCACCGAGGTGTCAGCCCGAACCTCACTGAGGAAATCAGTCCCCAGATCTCCCTCAGACTCCTCCTGCAATCCACTGCAAATGCTCAGCACAAGGGCCTCCCTATCATGGTAAAGTTTCATCATGTTACCATGGTACAATTTGTGACCTTGCTGTCTGCCTAGCATTTCCACCATGTAGTTAACATAACTTAACTTTCTTACCACCTTGTAGGGTCCCTCCCAAGCTGCTTGCAGTTTGTTGTATCTGACAGGAATGAGAACCATTACCTGCTGCCCCACAGCATACTCTCTAGCTCGAGCATTCCTGTCATACCACACCTTTTTCTGTTGTTGGGCTTCTGCTGGGTTCTCCTGGACCAAGCTCTTGTCCTGAGGTTTAGGACATATGCCACAAAAGACTCCTTGTGAGACTCACACTCACCTTCCCACTCATCTCTAATTAAATCAAGTCTCCTCACCCTATGCCCATACAGCAACTCAAAGGATGAAAATCCTGTGGATTCCTGGTGAACCTCTCTGTAAGCAAACAACAGATGGGGCAAATATTTGTCCCACTCCTTCTTAAACTGATCTGCAAATGCCCATAGCATGGACTTGATTGTAAAGTTTAACCTCTCAACAAGACAATTAGTCTGGGGATGGTAGGGGGTGGTCTTCATGTGCTTCACCCCACAGGACTTCCACAGACAAGCCAGTAGGTCTGACATGAAACTGGCACCTCTGTCAGTCAGTATTTCTTTTGGGAAACCTCCCCTGCTGAAAATCTCTAACAAAGCATTTGCCACCTTCTCTGCCTCAATGGAGGACAAAGTCACTGCCTCAGGGTATCATGTAGCATAATCCACTACCACTAGGATATACTTTTTCCCTGTGGAACTTAGGGTACTCAGAGGACCCCCAATATCCATAGCTACCCTCTGAAATGGGTCCTTAATCACAGACAAAGGCATCAAAGGAGCTCTCACCTTGTCTCCTGCCTTGCCTACCTTTTGGCACTGCTTACAGGTCCTGCAGTACCCTATTACATCTCTGGAAATTCCAGGCCAATAGAAGTTCTGCATAATATGCCTCTTTATATGTTTTATGCCCATATGACCTGCAAAGGGAATATCATGGGCTATGGCTAGAAGCACCAGATGGTAGGTTCTAGGCACTACCAACTGCTGTACTCTCTCACCTTCTAGCCCTCCCTCAGAGGTCCACTCTCTGTATAGTAACCCTTTGTCCTAGTATACAGATTCCCCCTTTCCTTGAGAATCAGGTGCCTCCCTAGCTATCTGCCTCAAGCCTTGCAATGTAGGATCTGAGAGCTGAGCCTGTCTCAGCTCTCTCCTTGTAACCCTTCCCAGCTCTACTTCCACAGGAAGTCTGGCATCCTCTGACAGTGGTGCCTCACTGTCAGCCTGGGTACTGCTACTCACTTCTACCTATGCAGTCACTCTG
Organism: Protopterus annectens; assembly: GCF_019279795.1. Taxonomy (NCBI): domain Eukaryota; kingdom Metazoa; phylum Chordata; order Ceratodontiformes; family Protopteridae; genus Protopterus; species Protopterus annectens. Next base: position 789,306,369 of record NC_056736.1, on the reverse strand, counting down.
TCCAAGGGACCATCGGTACCCACAAGCAGCTGTGGCTCACCTTCAGGCTCACTGCTACAGAGTATATCCCTCCCTGAAGTAACCAACTCACTAGTCCTGTGTGAGAGAAATATGTATTCACATATATAGTAAAACATGTATTCATATATGTATTAGCATTATGCTTGCTGCATTAGAAGCCTAAAAGGGTTAACACATTTATTCTGCTACAGGCTTGAAAATAATTGCATGTACTTTCTGACTTTGCTTCTTGTCAGCTCAGTGAATGATGTTGCTAACATTAGGAAAAGGAACAATACAGTATTCTGAAATGTTACTAGACTTAAGCAAATAATCTTGTTCATACTGCAGCTGTAGATAAGATTATAGGCTGAAATCAGAATATGCTTTATTCTCAAAGCAGGAAAGAATCACTAATTGCAACACTGAAATATGAGTGAATTGTTACAGACCGGCAGTTAGCGAGGCCACGTTGATATCTTAGGAAATTTTCACATGGGAAGTTTATACTTGCTATATCAGCAGAAAAACTTAGTAAACACCTGTCTTAGAACAATGCTAAGAGTTGTATTTTATTATGTCAGCTTAGAGGGCAATGGCTTACAAAATAGTATAATAATGAAGTATTTCCTGTATAATGTCAGACAAAACTTCTGAACTGCATTTTTGTCTCCTTGTACAAGAATAAAGGAACCTTAACTGAACCTTGGCTGCATTGATCTTTGATTTTTCCTTTGACAAGTTGGTCCTTCGGACCAGATGCCTCTTGGTTGACCTGGATCAGACAGGTCTGGTGGCTGAAATCCGTACGGAAGAAGTTACCGAAATGGTTCTTCTTATTTGAAAAGACCTCTGACTGAATTGTCATATAAACAGAGGCCGGCCACTTTCTGATCTGTGGCTGATGAGCAGGTTTCAGTCGGACCAGGGTGATCAATTGCTGATGCTCAGGTAAGGGGATTCTACTTTTTTCTGTTTTAGATCAGGGACTTGATTGTATTTGTTCAGTCAGGATTTTTTATGTAAATCCAGGGACAGAAAAATTGCTATCTTGTCATAGATCAGGGACTTTTTTCTGTTTTAGATCAGGGACTTGATTGTATTTGTTCAGTCAGGATTGTTTATGTAAATCCAGGGACAGAAAAATTGCTATCTTGTCATAGATCAGGGACTTTTTTCTGTTTTAGATCAGGGACTTGATTGTATTTGTTCAGTCAGGATTTTTTTATGTAAATCCAGGGACAGAAAAATTGCTATCTTGTCATAGATCAGGGACTTTTTCTGTTTTAGATCAGGGACTTGATTGTATTTGTTCAGTCAGGATTTTTTTTATGTAAATCCAGGGACAGAAAAATTGCTATCTTGTCATAGATCAGGGAAGCAGAATAAGTAGGCAGGTAGTCTGAAGGGACTATAAAATCTTCGTGGTACCACGTTAAAAAACAGGAAGGGTTACGTAACATTCATAAGGTTAGGTCAAAATGGGTAATAAATGTACAAAACAACCCCAAAATCCGCTGTTAACCAAAGACGCAGAATACATGCGGTCATGACGTGCCGATAAAGTTAAATACTACACAAAATGGGTTAATAAATATGAATTTGATGGTAAACTAGAAAAATCCTCAGAAAAAGTTGTCAGACAAATAGTAGATCCAGATTGGCACATGATCAGTGGCAACTGGAATCCCCGTGATGCTGCGCTTAAGCCCCTCCCACATAACAGCGCAGAGTTAGACAACAGAGTGAAGGGTCTAACAGACTGAATTTCTGAAAAATGGAAACCTAGGGCAGACTGGACTTGCATTAATCAATGCATCCAACAAGAAGGTGAAACTGTTGATAGGTATTATGCCAGATTAATAGAATGTTTTAATAGCCACTGTGGAATGCAGGCTCCTGAAGACCAGACACAAGATTCCCCATATGAGCAGCAGTTAAAGAATGCATTTTTAAAAGGCAGTATTGCACCCATAAGTAGTTTTATTATGAAGCATATGGTAGACCATCGTACAAGCAGATTACAGTCACTGCTTGAATATGCTAGGCATGCCAAAAGGCATTTTAATAACAAAAAGAAAAAGAAAGCCCAAGTATTCGCTGTAGATGACGGAGAAGTTTATTTAGTACAGTCCAGAAAGAAGGGCAAGAAGAATCCCCAGGGAAATAAACAATCTGATCAGCAATCAGAGGACTTTGAAGCGAGAAAGAAAAGGGGTGAATGTTTTAAATGCAGTAAAAAGGGACATATGGCAAAGGATTGCAAAAAAAATAAGAAGGCAGCAATGAAGGATAAGAATGAAGAAGGTGAGGACTGACTATATGGTAGTCAAGAATGACTAGATGGGAATAACGGAGAAAGGACAAATGAGAATGTGATAGAGAGAGCAGAGAATATCATAGGAGAAATAGAGGAAGTGCAGGAAGCTACCGATAGTAAAGAAAATGAAATATTAGACTTGGCCTTGTTGAGCCTGGAGCTCTATTTGGCAGACACGAAACCAGAAGTTACACTCCTGGTAGAGGGGAGGGAAGTCAAGTTTCTGTGCAATTCAGGGGCATCATGAACCCTGGTACACCCCTCCAAACTACCAAAGAAGTCAGAGTCACATGATTACATTTTGGTGAAAGCAGCTAATGGACAGCTGTATCGGGAGCCTCTCTCCCATAATATTGCAATAACAGATCCTGTTTCAGGATTAACCCAGAAAATCAAAATTGTTGTTTCTGCAAAATGCCCAGTAAACCTTTTGGGCAGAGATCTTATGCAACTATTTGGCATAGCAGTAGTTCCAACCATGCAGGGTACGGAAGCACAATGACAAATGAACACTTTTGCAGTGCAATCGGAGGGTAAAACATTTTATTGGTATAGCCAGGACTTGGTTACGACCGGTCCTGGGGCAATAACTGAAGAGTTAGTGAATGGGGCTATCAGTAAGTTCCTCTCCCTTTGCATTGATGTACAACACCTGTTGCACTGTAATACACCAGGACCTGACAAAGAATATGAGCAAAAGTTGTTTAAAAACCATGCGAACAGATTAGTATTGCGTAATCTGTACTAGGACATGAAAGGGAACAGTGTAGTTAGCTGTTCATTGCCCCAGGAGTTCTTTGCACTTTATAAATCAAATCGATTACCACATGTTAGTTTAACTAAAGACAAAGATGTGAAATGGGCAGACTTAGGAGAAAAAGTCACAAAATGGGAAAAGCAGACAGAATTAGAACTGTCAGAACAAGGAGTACATAGACAGAAATTAAATTGGAGCACACAGACACACTCAGCTGTACACTTGCAGTCAAGTGAGGGCAGCTGAGAAACACTCTTACTAGAAGAGGAAGAAAAAGCTTTATTAGACATACCAGAGACCCTCTGGTCAATAGGGAAATCAGATATAGGACTTATTCGTACAGCAGGACCAGTTACCATCACGCCAAAATCAGCCTTTAGACCACAGAAAATGCAGTACCCCTTAAGAAAAGATGCAGAAGCAGGTATTAAACCTATCATAGCAGCTTTACTTAAGGAAGGATTACTGGTAGAATCCCGATTCACCATGTAACACACCCTTATTTCCAGTTAAGAAAGCAAACGGAGAATGGCGTATGGTCCAGGATTTGCAAGCTGTAAATGACGCAGTCATATCAAGGGCACCTACAGTGCCAGATCCACATACACTATTAAATTATTTGAAGCCTCAACACAAATATTTTCCTGTGGTAGATATTAGCAATGCGTTCTTTGCAATACCAATACACCCTGACAGCCAGTATTGGTTTGCATTTACATTTCAGGGGAAGCGGTATACATATACACGACTACCACAGGGATATTGTGAAAGTCCAATAATATTCTCACAAGAGATGGCAAGTAACTTGGCGGGGTTTACCCCACAGAAAGGTGGTCAGAGTTTACTTTATGTTGATGATATCCTGCTGGCAGCCCCTACCCAGCAAGATTGTAAGGAAGACACTATAACATTATTGAAATTCTTAGCCGTTGAAGGACACAAAGTAAGCAAAAACAAATTGCAGCTTTGGAGAAAACAAGTTAAATACCTTGGATATGTAATATCCAAAAAGGGTAGGATATTAGATGAAGACAGGAAAATAGCAATCTTACAAGCACCAAAACCCACAACCAAGAAGGAAATGATGTCCTTTCTTGGTATGACTAATTTTTGTCGGAGCTGGATCCCAAATTATGCTTTGGAATCTGCACTGTTGAACAACCTGATCTTTCAGAAGCCTATGGCAGCACAAGATTTGATATAATGGACACCAGAAGCAGAATTAGTTTTCTGTAAACTGAAACAATTGATAGCATCCTCATTAGTCTTAGGATTACCAAACTATCATAAACGTTTTTTCCAAACTGTAGATTGTAAGCAAGGTTATATGACGTCAGTGTTGACATAACAGCATGGGGACAAGCAATGCCCCATTGCTTACTATTCATCGCAACTGGACCCAGTGGCACGGTCTTTGCCCCACTGTGTACAAGCAGTAGTTGCTGCAGCAATGACAGTGCAGGCTTTGGCCTCAGTAGAATTATCTACTGGTAAACCAATTAATCATGCACAGTTTATTTTAGATTTGTTAAAATCAATTCAGTTACCTCAAAAAGTAGCTATTTGTAAATGCATAGCTCATACCAAGCAACAAGATAGGATTTCAAAAGGTAATGCTGGAGCTGACACAGCTGCAAAGCAAGCAGCCTCAGAAGCATTTCTTTTGAACGAGGAATTACAACCTTCTGAGATTTTAGACTTAGAAATGTTAAAAACAATGCAGACACTTACTACACGAGCTGAGAAACAAAAGTGGGAAAGGCGAGGAGCACTCCTCAAGGAAGGACTGTACATCTCCAAAGAGGGAAAACCAATATCGCCATCTAATTTATTTAAATATGCAGCTTTGTTGAGCCATGGGCAATGCCATGTCTCAACAGGGGGGATGGTACAGTTAGTCAACCAGGTATTCACTACATATGAATTTAAAAATTATACTAAAACATCTTTTTGCAGTTTTCTGTTTCAGGTAAAGAGTCGAATCAACCGTTGGAAGTGACAGTAGTCCCAGAAAACTGAATCTGGGTAAAGACTACAAAACATAAACATTGGAATTCGCCAAAGTGGGAGGGACCATACCAGGTCCTCTTGTCGATACCCACGGCAGTCAAGATTGATGAAAAATCCTCTTGGATCCATTTGATACACTGTAAACTTTTCAAAAACTTTGAGCTAGATAAAAATCTTGCTGTTCCACAAAAAGACTAAACATGACAAAATCTAGAGCAAACAGGAATGCAGAACAACCCCAGAAGTATTGCATGGTTATTCTGTTGATTGTACTGATGACAATAATCTTTTTGCTGTGGCCTATCCTTTTTTCGGCCACATCTTCTGAACTGAATAAACATGATGAATCACCCATAGACTGGCAACCGAACTTTATCAGGCGATTACACGTGTGTATGCTGAGACTTTCAATGTTTCAAATTGCTGGATTCGTACGGCCATACCAACAGCATATGGGGGGGTTATTAATGACTGCGTTCCCCCTAGGGGTCAATGAGACCTGGGAAAACTTGGTTTATGAGACTGTACATTATAAATGTTATACCAAAGCAAACAAAATGGGTACAGTTTGTAATTCAAATTATGACTCATTTCTTGAGTCCATGCAAAAGACTGTTAGGGATATACATAATAAACCTATTCTTTTTAAGCAACTGTCTATAATAGAAAGGAAAATGTTTCATGCAGGGCAGCCATATCTCAGTAAAGTAACTATTAAGGTAGAGGATTGTTATTTTGTGTGTAATAAGAAAGCATATAAATGGTTACCTGAGAATTGGTCCGGCAGTTGTTTTTTGGGTTACCTGGTTCCGGCCATGCGACACACTGCAGTTTTGCCTCAGGGAAATATTCGAAACACCTGAGATGTAGCCAAGAAACCTGTCAGAAAGCCTGAGAATCCAGTGGGACAAATCGAGGTGGGCTGGAAGCACCATCATACCATGGGTACCAAGCTGATGTACATGGACTTGAGTGATGCTATCATATCGTGGGCAGGCATATTACCAGCATATGGAGCGGCAAAATCAATTTGGGAGCTGCAAAAACTGTCCAAACTTCTCGAAGTAAAGAGTAATGCAACTTTTTCTGCTCTTGAATTGATAACTGATGAACTGAATGCTATGAGAACTGTAGTACTCCAAAATCGTATGGCTCTCGACTTCACCCTAGCGGCGAGAGGTGGTGTGCTTTAATCAAAAAAGAATGTTGTGCATATATCCCTGATTACCCTCATGAGATTAACAACCACCTTGAGGTAATACAGCAAGTGTCGACTATGACCAAACCAGGCCCCAACCCACTGATGGACTTTTTCTAGAATCTGTTTGGGGGGTGGGGTACCTTCATAATGAACATATTAATAGCTGTCTGTGTGGGAATACTCCTGTTGGGAGTGTGTGCACGTTGTGGCATACCCTGCATGAAAAAACTGATTAAAGAATTGATAGACATGTCAGTATCTGAAACCTTGTATCAAAACACTGAAGTTGATAAATTGCTGGAAAATGAAATGCTTTCAGAAGTTTAAACTATATGACTTACCTAACCGCAAATCCCACGTGGAAGAGGTTGGGGGAAGAAATTAACTGTTTATGCTTTTGAAGAGAATAAAAGTTTTAATAGGGGGGAAATGTGAGAGAAATATGTATGCACATATATAGTAAAACATGTATTCATATATGTATTAGCATTATGCTTGCTGCATTAGAAGCCTAAAAGGGTTAACACATTTATTCTGCTACAGGCTTGAAAATAATTGCATGTACTTTCTGACTTTGCTTCTTGTCAGCTCAGTGAATGACCTTGTTCATACACTGAGAAACAGATGATTTTGCTAACGTTAGGAAAAGGAACAATACAGTATTCTGAAATGTTACTAGACTTAAGCAAATAACCTTGTTCATACTGCAGCTGTAGATAAGATTATAGGCTGAAATCAGAATATGCTTTATGCTCAAAGCAGGAAAGAATCACTAATTGCAACACTGAAATATGAGTGAATTGTTACAGACCGGCAGTTAGCGAGGCCACGTTGATATCTTAGGAAATTTTCACATGGGAAGTTTATACTTGCTATATCAGCAGAAAAACTTAGTAAACACCTGTCTTAGAACAATGCTAAGAGTTGTATTTTATTACGTCAGCTTAGAGGGCAATGGCTTACAAAACAGTATAATAATGAAGTATTTCCTGTATAATGTCAGACAAAACTTCTGAACTGCATTTTTGTCTCCTTGTACAAGAATAAAGGAACCTTAACTGAACCTTGGCAGCATTGATCTTTGATTTTTCCTTTGACATCCTGGCTGCAAGTATACAGTCTTTCTGGGTCTCCCCCATGCTCTCAGACCCACATGCTTGTCTCGAAGCCTGACTGCGTGTAACTGCATAAGCACATGGTACTGCCTCATCCAAATCCTTCCCTATCAGCACATCTACAGGATGGTAATTTGGTAGCCCTGCTGTCTCAAGACAACCTACTATTGGCATTTTGTCTTTCCCACTTACTGGCTCCCTCACCTTTTTTTCCCACCTTGCCTCCATGGACACCTGTATGCCACATGGCCCCACTGGTTGCATTCAAAACATTTAACCCTAGCTCCTGGACGTGTACCTGAACTAGTGACTTCCCCTGCTACGGCAGATTCTGTTGGGGCAGTCTGTGCTGCCCACCATGGGTTCCTTTAGACCCATGAGCAGTACCGGGGGGTCCTTTTCCTGTGCAGGGCTGCCCTGCTTGCAAGGCATAGGTCTCACTTCTTCCCCAACTCATCTGAAGTAGCACATTGTCTATCAGCTAACCAGATCTTCATGTCCTCAGACAAAGTGCTAAGGGCTTGTTTCCTCACCAAAAGGTCTGCCAGCCCTTCAAAAGTGGTGGCCTGACATCCACTCACCCACTTATAGAAATAAGTGCTCAATTCAGCAACATATTCACAAACACTTTCATCTGCCTTGCGTCTATGCTCACAAAACTTTTTCCTATCCATTTCAGGTGTTAGCTTAAAAAAACTCTAATAGACAATTTTTTACAGCAGTATAATCAAAACATGCAAAATCAGACATTTTAGATAATACATTTACAGCTTTACTATGGAGTAAGGGGGTCAGGAACTGTACCCAGAGCCCTTGGTCAACTTCATACTGTTTACATACTCTCTCAAACGTATGAATGAAACTATAAAAATTATCCCCCTCTTTAAACTGCATCAGAAATTTACTGACCTTTTGTGCTTCTGGGGTCCAGTTACTCCCTTCTCCATTACCTCCATGACTCTGGCGAAGAGTCAGCATCTCTTTCTCATGCTGCCTCTGCCTCTCTTTTTCCACAGCTTCTAGGCATAGTAGTTTCTCATTCTCCTCACTCTCTAGATACCTCATTCTCTCAGCTGCTAATTCCACATTCCTGGCCTCCAACTCAAGTCTCTTTAGCTCCAGCTGGATTTCTAAGTCCACTGCAGAAAGGTTGAGCTGTCCATTCACCGAGGGTATTATATCTCCACTGCCAGTCTGATTGTCATCCTGGTTGCTGTTTTCTGATGCAGCTGTAACCAAGGCTGCAACCAGGTCTGCCTTAGTCAAGTTTCCATACACCAGTCCCCTAGCCTGGCACATATCTGCCAGCTGTCTCCTTGTCAGCTTTCCATACTCCTCTGCTGACATGCTGCCTGCTCATCCTGGCTAACTAAGCTAACAAAAGAAATAAAACAATTGTGATCTGAACTCTGAGTATTCACTACATGGCTGTTTTACAGAACAAAAATATCTTCAAAGCTTACTGTACACAAGCTACAGGATTCACTCTACCCACATCACTATAAGCCAATTAGTATTTGCTAACTAATTAATATGTAATGTGGATACCCCACCACTGCCAAACACACATGTGATGCCCATGCCCTGGCCCAGCAATCAAGGAGCCTCAATCCTCACCACTAATACCAGAAAGGGCGTCTCATGCATGAGGAAAGGATAACAAATACACACAGTAAAGTGCAATATCCCATAAGAGCACACAGAGATCACAGTCAGTCCAGGGCTGGTTGCTCCCTTGCTCTCCAGGTCCCCAATAAGACTCCACACTGGTACAGCTATAGGGTCCAGCACTTAGCTTAGTGGGCAAGCTAAAACCTGTAGCACCCTCTCTTTCCAACCAGTGCTTCGTGTCCCTGCCCAAGTAACTGACACACACACACACACACACACACACACACACACACACACACACACACACACACACATGCACTTTGAGAAGAGTTTATACAACCACACAGACTCTCCTGGGGAAGGCTGGCACAGCTTCTCCAGCTGTGCCCCTTTCTCCTAGACTATATGGTAGTTCTACTTGCCATCACCCACTAATACTTATCAGCTACTCAAAGGCCCTTAAAAGGGTGTCCAATTATTACTGTGCAATGTTATTATCCAATTGGTAGCTGTGACTAAACAGCCAAGGCTTATTTAAAGTGACTTGGACAGTAAACTCTATAAATATGAAATGTACTCTACAGCTTAAATTATCTTTACACAAAACAGCCATAGTTAAAAGGGTTTAAAAATATTTAATAATAAATAATTAAAAACACAAGACAATACTATCTACTACACAGTGCTAGTCAAGAGTTCAGAGATCACAGAGAAATGCTTAAAATAACACAGCAATAAAGTTCTGACATCACAGAAAACACTTAGTCTAAGCTTTCTAGTTCCTACCTATTTCTAAAAGAAAACACAAGTCTAAGATAACTTACATATGAGCAAGACAGTGCTGTGAGTTGGATAGTCAAGACAAAAATGCTCAATGCCTTCTGATTCTCTCTGTTTAAATTGCTATTTTCAGTTCTGATTCCTATTACATAATTTCACACTTTCCTGTTGTTCCCAGGCTTACAGATACTGCATAATTGTTATCTTGCACCTGCAGGAAACTACAGCCATAAAATACATTCCATATGTAAACTCTAGCAATTATTTCTTAAGTTAAAACAATAGGCAGGATGCTTCATTCCAGACTCATGGACTCCAAAACTTCAAAGGGACACACATGAAATAAGTTTAACTTCAAATGACAGGCATGAAATGCTTGTCTTTGCTTTCTTTACAGCAGCGAGCAATGTTGCTACATTGTTTTAAGGTCAACATTTCACAGCATATCCTTTCATATAAGAAAACAAACTTGTAGTTCAACATTTCACAGTATTTTCTTTCAATTAAGAAAACAAGTCTGTATTTCAACATTCATATTTACAAATGATGGAATTATGTACCAAATTCTATTTGACTAGGCTGGCAGCCTTCACCCATCTCTACCAGTCTTTACAATTATAACCAGGGTGCAGTATTTCAGCTTCTTTTATTTCAGGTTTTTGCCAGGTGTCTTTTGTGGCTTGGATATCTTGGTTGTGTTGAGTCATCCAGACATGAAAATCTATGATTTGTGGACAGTGATGAAAATCTAATATTTCAGAACCATAACTACAGAGCAATGTCAAAGGAAAAGTGTGATCAAGCCATGGATGGACAATCTGATGGCTGGAGCTAGGACCAAAAATACCCCACAAAAGTGTGAGTACAGTATAATGAAGGGAAACACTCCTACCTATATAGACATTTTAATGAGTCCTTCGTGCTTTTAATTTATTGCTTAAGGCTGGCAAACGCAATCCCCCAGATTTACTAAACTTCCATGCAGGATTAGCTTAGTCCTGCATGGAAGCGACTGTTTAAGAGCAGGGTAGCAGTGAGCCATGCATATTAATAAGGTGCGCTGCCTGAGCCCCTAGGTTTACATGTAGCGTGTAAGAGTGCAGGGGGCATGTCTGAGAGCAGAGCTCTCAGAATAAACATGCCCCTGCAATGTAAAACAGTAGAAAGGGGTATGCAATGAGAGAGACCACTCACCGGTGACCGCATATCCCCATCAACAGTCCCCCTTGTGTATAACAGCAACAGAATGCAGTAATAAAATGAAGAAAAACTATATATATATTTTAATCCGATTGAAGCTAACTGTATGTCTGCAGATGTGCCCATTGCTTAGCTATGGTTAAAGCAGCTTAAAAGGCTGAAGAGGATATCAAGGAAGATATATGCAAATGAAGCAGCACAGCAATAATGTAGTGGGCAGAGCATTTGCCTAATGAGCAGCCATTCCCGATTTGAGTCCCACTGCAGCACATTCTGTTTTACATGGCAAAGCACGTTATGACCAATATTTTTGTTGCATAACCCACTAAATAACATATATTTATGAACCGGATAACTGCAGTAAATGCACATGTGAGGGGTCAGGGTCATAATGAATAAGGCACTAGTAAGCAGGTCTAAGCACAAATAAGCAGTAGTAAGCATATGTAAGCACTAGTAAGCGGCCTTAAGCCTGATTGCGCAGTGGTAAGCAATGCCTACACTTGCCAAGCAATTCTAAAGCTAATTCTCTGTAAGCAGATGTAATGGTAGGTTAGCAGTGCTTACCAACGTGTAAACCTGATTAAACTGCTCAAAAGTGCCTTAATCCCTGTCTAGCCCATGGCCCTTGTTCTGCCCATCAACAAAATAAACAGCCATGCAGATTTCGAATCAAGTACCCTGTACACCATAGTCCCAGTAGTTATCAACCAAGCCATCACAGAAGTACAAAGGAATGAGGTAGCAGTAAACATTTCCTCACCATAGTATAACCAAACTGAACCTGTGAGAGGCATCAATATACAGTCATATGTGCCATAACCCACTACATAACACAAATATGTGAACTGGAGTACATCAGTAACCCAGAAGTGAGGTGTAATTGTAAGAAAGTGTTGAAGTCCCCAATAAAACACAAGGACCCCACAGAGTATTCGTACACATCAATCAGGGATACCGGGCATACATATAAGGTGTATTAATAACACAATGCCAAAAAGGCATTATAATGAAGGTTTTAATGTAAGCAATGCTAAGCATTGCACATACTAGCTTAGGAGGTGTGAGAAATGTGTAGACCAGCTAACTCTTTTTGCCCAGTGGTATACCCCTTTAAACAATGCCAACCTTAGGTAAGCAGGTTTGCCCATAGCTTAGCCTTTTCAAAACCCGCCAATCATGGAAAAGTGCAGGAAATTGGCCCTACTTAAACCCAAGAGGTGGGAATACATCTCATAACTGGTTGTAGCTTCCCTTTGCAGGCATTATGGCAGTAAGGGGAGAAGAAGTGTGCTTTGCGGTGCAGCACTGGTGCATCCAGGAGTCCAAGGTCATGGCAGGACTCCTAGTTAAAGACCATGCACAGAGACTGCTGCAGGGCCAGTACCAGGGCTCCCAATATAAGGCTGAGGTCTGGGACCATCTCGCCTGTGACCTCACCAGTGCCACTGGCATACCCCGAACTGGTGAGCAGGTCAGGCACCACTATGCCGAACTGAAGCAGTGGAAGTGGGACCTCTTGGAGGAATGGCTCCAATATGCTAGAGCATTATGGGATGTTCCAGACGTGTGTATCACCACAGTGTGTGTGTGTAATAAGTGCCAGCTCAGGTATATCATGCATAGGTATGGCTAAATATTCCTGTTATGTCCCCCACAGTTGCAATGGAGCGGGCCGCAAACCAGGAGGCCCACATCTGCCGCCTGGCGAGGTTGCTATGTGAGGCAGGTCAGTAATACTCATGCTTTTACTGTCATAGGAAATAAAAATAAAAGTAGTAGTAAATTCATTGCTAGTATAAAACCTGTTTTGTTCAAGGCAAGTACTGCATACACTAGAGAATATGGCAGGAAGAGTCTCATATTGTTTGTATGGCAATAAAAGTGTATTATCCTGACAAAACAGGTCTAACTACTGGATTGCATGTGTATATTCTGGTATCATATGGTAATGTAGATTTGCAATCATGTAATAGTACTGTAGTATTAAGCACTGTTACCACACCATGCACCATAAATTGAATGTGTAGGAATACCTGTATATGTCAGGTGTAATCCCTAGAGGCCATTTAGTACAACTGAGAGACACATAGACAGTTAACAGGGAAAATGCAGACAACAAAAAATGAAAGCACATGCAACTGAGATGTGAAGTGTTGTTTTTTTAGCACACAGCCACGGTTTGCATCCTGCCAGCGGTAATAGTCTGCATACAAACTCATACCCAACAACTGTACAAATATGTCCAGAATGTCTATTAAAGTGGTCCATATCTATTGCCTATCAACATGTCACCCTGGGAAATCAGTGGGATGATCCCAGATGTATAGGCAGCAAATAGGAAATAAACTGATTGACACACATCTATGACAACAAACTTGGCACAGTAGCAACTTCCCAATACCTTATGTGACTACGAAGCCATGTATGTCCCATTTACACCACAAATTGCTAAGCTGTGGTTAGAGTGTGTACAGTAACAGAGTGAGATGTATGTGCATAATAGTAATGTGTAACCTGGTACTGTGTGTGGGAACATTCAGTTATTGCTAATAAACATTCCTCCCATAGGTCTGTCAGATACCAACACTGTGCCCAGAAATACAAGAATGATATGCAGTTGCTCTGAATAATGAGGTATTACACATCACTGTCACCCACACTGTCCTACAACATATAGCTGTCTAGGAATTCTGTATAAGAGTATTGATTTACAAGGTCAGAATTCATAAGCACAGGGGATTAATAAGACAGAATGCAGATTGGAGATATACAGTAATACACAACTGTGATGGACAGTGTTTAAGATGTAGTAGACACAGCCATTATCTAAATCCTGGGAGTAGAAGTAGACTGCAAACAGATTCATATCCCACAACTGTACACTTGAGGCCAGAATGTCCAGTATATGTGACCCTATCTGCTGCCTGTCCCCCTGTCCCCCTGGTAAGTCTGTGGGATGATCCCTGCTGTGTAGCCAGCTAACAGAGAATACAAGTGATTGTCAACCATCATGAGAACATACCTGTCACTGTAGCAACCTCCAAAACTGTTTGGAGAGTGATATTTCAAGTATGGCCTATCAGCACTCCCATGTTGTCAAGCTGTAACCAGAGTGTGTACAGTAACAGAGTGAGATGTATGTGCATAATACTAATGTGTAATCTGGAACTTTGTGTGGCAACAGTCAGGTAGTGCTAACAAACATTGCTCCCACAGGTCCATTGGATACGAGCACTGCGCTGAGAAATACAGACCAATATAACCTGTACTGGTACTGTCCACCCTGGTATTGTAGGGGATTGTGAGTGTTGTAGTTTCTTTGAATAATAAAGTATCACTGGTCACTGTTGCCCACATGGTGCTGCAAAATATAACTGTGTAGGAAAGCATGTATATGTGTGTGTCAGGTCACTAAAGGTGGAAGTGGGCAATATTCTAGATATGTCCAGGCACACCAGCATGTGGTCAACACAAGGCCAAAGTCTGTGCAGAAAGAGTTGGATAGCATGGTGCAAAACATCAACCCAGAATCTGGGCGTATGTGTGCAAACAGTTAGTCAGTATTAACAAACATTCCCTCCACAGGTAAACTAGGTAAGAGGTGTATACTGCAGGTAAAACCAGTTCATGTGTAATGATGACAACAGTAATATCACTGACCAAAATAAGGCAATAGGGTAGTATAGTAAGACTTGTAAGATACAGATAACAGCACACTAGGAAATTAATGTGGACGACAGGAATATACTACTTGTTAAAATACATCTTTCTCCCCCTCACCTTATCTCCAACAATAATCAACATACCCACCCCACTGGGTATGTACTGACTCTGATAATGTCCAATTGTTCGATAAATATTTTAATGGTTTCCATGCATGTTCATAGGTTCATAGGTAAGTACTAGGCTATCTGCCCGAGGGCATCTATAAGCCTAGCCAGAATGTGTTGGCTTTTGCTGCCACCTTAGATTAGTTTCCTGTGCCTCGGTCCAGCAGAGCCATTAGTTCCCTGTGCCTCTGTCCAGCAGAGCCACTGCAGTGATCCCCGGGGTAAATTTTCTGTTTCCCATCCACTCATCAATGTTTCTCTTGAAGATTGTTAGTGAGGGACTCTGCTTAATGTAGATTGGAATCCTGTTCCAAAGCATGGAGAGTCACTGGGACAGAAAACTATCCCTCCAGCACATCCTATTTATCGTTGTGGTGAGGTTTAGATCCCTAGAGCGTGTGGCTCTTGGGGATTTTTTTTTTTAGGTGGAGCATGTCCATCAATTCTGGGTTGGACATGGCCTTGTATGTCAGGCATAGATCACCTCTGAGTAAGCAGTATGCAACAGAGTACAGATGGAGTTTCTTCAGTCGGGCTGCATAGGGCATATGTTTGAGGCCAGTAATCCTCTTGGTGAGGTATTTCTGTGGTCTTTCCAGCTGTTGCAGGTGTCTTGTAAGGTACCTCCCAAATGGGGCATTGTATTCTATGATGGGTCTGATGAGTGATGAGTAGAGGGGCACAATAACCTCTTTTGTTCTAGATGCGAACCCTTTTGTGATTAGGTGGGCCACATAGAAGGATTTTCTAACCACCTTGGCAATATGATTATCAAAGGAGAGATTACTATCTACTTGGATCCCCAGATCCCTTATTACATTTTCTGTATTTAGGGGACTACCACATATGTGGTAGTTCGTGGATACCTTGTTTTTTCCAAAGGGGATGACTATGCACTTTTTGGCATTTAGCTTGAGGCCATGATTTTGACACCAGGTATCCGTCTCAGTGAGACCCTTCTGGAGGATGTCTGTATCAGCTGGAGAGTCAATTATGGCCCCCAGTTTACAGTCGTCTGCAAACATGGTCAGCCATAGTCCTCCTGTACTTGCCTGTACCTCTGAGAAGTATATACCGAACAGGAGGGGTCCCAGGACTGAGCCCTGGGGGACGCCACTTGTAACTGGTTTAGAGTCGGACCTAGAGCCTGCAACTCTCACCGTGTGGGTTCTATCCATGAGCCAATTGGCAACCCATCTCATGACGTAGGGGTTTATGTTCAGGCTGGTGAGCTTGTCTATAATAGCAGAATGGGAAATGGTGTTGAAAACCTTTGCAAGGTCTAGGTAGGCCATATTGAAATATTCCAACATTGTTGGCATGGTGCCATCAACGTACCTGCATGCTGTTCTTATTACCACTGTGGTCCCATACATGCATGTGCTTTGTTTGCTAGCAACTGTTCCATATCTGGTGTCTGGGTTAACGGGAATATCTATACATGCTGTTATACCTAACCCTGGAATGTGTTGACTATTACTAACCAATATATGATGATGAAATCTAAACAACATACCACGCTTGGGAAGGCCGGTCCCAGTGGACCCACCTGTCCCACCTCAGCTGGACAAGGCACCGGGCACCAGCATGTCTGGGGCCCAACCCCGGACCTCCCTGTCCATTAGTCCTGCACCACCTTCAGGTGGAACTGCCTCAGGGGATGGGGCCTTCCCCCCCTGGGAGTGGGCGCAGACAGGCACCTGTCAACCATCGTCAGGTCGGGGTCATGGTGCGTAGAGTGATCAACGAGCAGTTCGGTGATCTTCTACACCAGTTCGAAGGCCGCGTGTTACAATTAGTCAGCCTGGCTCTGCAGCTTAGCCCCAGCACAGCCACCTTCGGGGCTGTGAAGGTGCAGTGGTGACTGCCCATGGGTGGGGACCTCAGTCCCACTGTTACCACTAGGGGGCTTGTGGGCTTCTGATATCCCAACACCCCTCCCCATCAAGGTGTTTACCCCCCAAATGTGTCATATACTGCCCCTGTATGCATCTTGTGTGTCTTGTCTGTTAACCTACCCAACCTACCTCCCCAAATATACCTACTACCCCTCCCCAATATCTCACTCTCACCTGAAAAAAAAAAGCACAATCTGTTCCCACAAAAAAATCTCACCCCATGCATAGCTGTCCATTTCGCACATGTGTCCACTGGACACATGTAATCCGGTCTAATTGGCATCACAACTTATTATTGCTGTCCTCAGCCCTCTCCCACGGGTTTGAGTGTCCAAATCTACCTCCAGATTTAGTGTATATGCACAGCTGTTGCTGCAGATGAAATGGGCAGCCATGGACCTTCCCTACACCATTCCTGCACTTCCCTAGCTATTTTCCCTACTGTCTTACCCTCTTTGTGTCCCTTTTTCACCACTTTCCTATCAAACTTTTTTTCTTTTCTTTTAAAGAAATTAGCAAGGGGGTAAGCAGGATTAAGCAGTTTTAAGCCACAGTAAGCGGGTCTAAGCCTGTTTGCATGGGAGTAAGCACTGCCTACACAGATTAATCAATTTAGAAGCTAAATGAGTATAAGAAACTGTAACTGGAAGTTAGCATTGCTTATGTCCGCGCAAACACGTGCAAACCCACATACAACTGCTTTAAAGTGCCCTAATCACTCTGAATTAAATAGCCCATGTTCTACCCAGCAACAAAGTAAACAGCCTCTGCAAGGCTTAAACCCAGGACCCTGCACACCATAGACAAAGTGCTTCACCATTAAGCCATGCCAGACATACACAAAGCTGATGTTTTCAGAAACATATCATCCAGCCCAGTCATGCAACAGTACAGAAAATGTATACCAACATCTAGATGTATGTGTGTATGTAAATATATTAATAAGTACACAGATACAACATATCTATATATGTAGATATATATATATACATATATATATATATATATATATATATATATATATGTATATTAATATATTATATATATATATTTAGAAATATATATGTATATATAAATATATATGAACATATATATATATATATATATATATATATATATATATATATATATATATATATGCAAATGCATACATTGACACATATATATGTCTACACCTATATGTCTACATATACACAGCAAGCTACATATATGTAAGCAAATATATATCTATGTAGGTATATACGGACATAGTTATATATATGTAAGCAGATATATATATCCGTATAGGTATATATGGACATAAATGTGTAGATAGCAAAGGGAGATTAAATCATAAATGTCCACATGCACCATTAATGGGGTTGAGAGGCCCCAAACAATATACGTCTTGTACGAATAGGTATACCCACCCCCCCACAGCCAAACACGTCCACCCTGCAATACACTACCAAGTGTTGCAGATTCCATAATCAGGTCCTGACTTGACATGGGCACAAGATGTTAACAGCACTACATCCCACCTGTATGATGTCAGGCTGGTGGTGGTAACATATCATGCAGTACAGTCTGGCTTCCATAGGAAATGTAAAATATGGAAGCTATCAACATCCCCGGGATAAATATACACAGACACATATATGCAGATACAGATATACATACACACACACACACACACACACAGATATATATATATATATATATATATATATATATATATATATATATATATATATATATATCCATAGACTCAATAATACAGGGCCATATACCATTGTTACATACACTGGGGTCTGGAGTGCATATGGGCACACATGTATTGTGTAGGTGAAGCCCACACATATATGGCCCCCAGCCCCACCATATGTGTGGGGGATACAACAGCAGTGGACCGCTGGCAGGAATGACAGTGTGGTATACGTATATGTGCATATGTCTCACTATCTGTATATGTGTAGACATATAATGCTCTGTATATGTATATATCTGCATGTGTATATGCGTATCTATGTACACATACAAACCTATCTATATATGCCGATATGTACATGTGTAATTATCTATATAGATATCTGGATAATCATATGTACATATATATTCACCATATGTCCTGAACATGGGCTGTTGCCCTGCCTCAGCCCCTATAGTCCCAACTCCATAGTGCAACGGGATATCGGTATGTATACCAGGTATATTAGTAGACTACTGCTACTGTAATAGGGACTGGCTTCATAGACATGGTGTGTGTGAGACGTCACATCTACTTTTTACATGTGCGCCATTGGCTACTGACAGATACTTTAAGGACATCATAGTGCAGTACCTCTGCAAGCAAGTAATGCTTCTGTGGACTACAGCAGAGATATTGGCCAATAGATGTGGACATTCTGACACACTCTGTACAGTCCAGAGGTATACACAGAACCATTGCAGAACATGTAAATCAAGCCTGGCAATATGGATGTTAATAGCCATTTAGATGGGTATAACACATAACGACTGGTATACATTCGCCCCCATAGGTTATGCATTCACACACCCCTGTCTGTCCTGACACATAATAACTGCTGGTACAGAGGTGCCATGGCCACATACTACCCACTAGATATTGACATACATCTGTGCAGTATCCCACCATTCCGTCTGACAAACATGACTTTCAAGGGAGGCCCAGCAGCAGTACATCTGGCAAGTATCTGCACATGACATCTCAATGGGTAAGTACACTAATCTGCTAGGCATGTAACAAAGCACTGTGCAGGCTACAGGCAGAGTGGCTCAGCACTGGCCTACATCTCCTATGGGGGAATGCAAATGTACCTGTATATATAGCAGGCTCTACAGACATGTCACAGCACAGGGTAAGATACACCTGTGTGGACGTGCATAACCACAACCAATGTGAACACAGCCACAGCCACATATGGTAAGCTGGCATAATATTACAGTATATGGACTATCAGTTCAACACCATCCTCATATGTGCCACTCACACACGAACCCTGCATATACTGGGCCTCTACACAGTGTGGCCTGATACCTGTCTGTGGTATGGGACATGTGTGTGTATGGCCCTACAAACATGTAAGCCAATATGGTAACATACAGTGGAGCAGCATGTAACATCAGATAGGACGGGACCTAAAATGATGACATCTACCCATTCTGTACACAGGCCAAGGTACATATTGACAATACACACACTGTCGACATTCACTATAAGTAAACAGATCTCAGTACTGTACAAACAACCACAGAATGTCCAGGTTATGTCATCAGATATAACTCCTACTGTACATAACATGTGTAGCAGTATATCTCACTTCTTGTTATCAGATATGATGACACTAATTATGGTGTACAGCACATATGCACCTCTTAATGCATGACATATGTACAAAGGTTGACAGAGTTGTGGCTGGAAGCACATACACTGGGCCAGTATTGACATGTTGCTGTGATAACATCTTACATTTACTGTTGTAGCAGGGATTGTCGCAAAATAAGTCCTATGAGGGATATGAAGTCAGTAACTGTTCCGGCTTTCAACATCTACAGACTCCAATCCTCGCACTACCTTCTGCAGTTCACAGATACATGCACTGTGGGTAACACATGAAACAAAGGCACCACACACTGCCCAATCTGCAGATTACTCTAGAGATGGGGAGTCCTCATAAACATAGAACTGACATGACAGGTATTAATACATGTAGGGCAGCCATATCCACACACACCCTGTTAAACCAACATTACTCCTAATGCAGTATAGCAGCGCTTACAGTCTGTAGTCAGGTAAGGCACACCCCCCTCCTGTGTGTTGGCCAGTTCCACAGTGTATGTTGTCAGAGGTAAATCCCCAATCCATCTGAGATGCTGTTTGCCAAACAACAGATCGAGTTCCTGCTCACAGTGAATGGAAAGGCCCAACACCAACATGATTTTCCTAGATATTGGAGTGTGTTTCCATGCAATTGGCTATGGGAATGTTATCACTGCTGTTCCACATGCAATCAGCAAGGGGAGGGCTGCAATTTTTGCAGAGGCCATTAGCTAATCATAAACATCACTTAAAATGCACATGCTGCTGCCTAAGCAAAGCAGGTGTAGGTCTCCACATCCACCAGTGAGGGAGTGAGAGAGGCAGACAGAGGCAATGGCAAGTCAGGGAGGGGTGGGAGAGTAAAACTTAAGCATGTGTGTGTCACACACCTACCAGCACAGGGTATCAAACCCCTGATGACTATGTAGTTCTAGCACAGTCCTATGCAGTTATTGGATGCGCCACATAGGTTACCTGTTGTGGAGCCCTCAGAACATATACGTGATTATGAATGACATCTGCAACAGGGATATGGTAGCCATATGGTAGGTGAAGTACACATGCCTGTTCGCATGAACAGGTGCCAGCGTCAACACAGCCACACTCTCACAAGGGCACACACACATTGACATGCTTGACAGGGCCAGGGATACAGCTCATCCTAGTGAGATTGCCACAACATATTACTGTGCAGGTATCACATGCACCACACAGGACATACAGAGGTTATATGGGAAAAGGAAATGGGGAGGTGTCTGACATCAGACAGCATGCTTCAGTATGCCACTGGGGGTTGTAGTGAGTGTGGATGTGATCATACGCATCATACAACACACACTCAAACACACAGGGTGCCAGTACTGACATGTATGGGTGCATTTCTGCATGGGTATGTGGTGGTCAACTGTGCCAGATGGCTATACGAGGCTAGGTGATGGGTACATCTTGGCTACAGGTCACATGATAATGGTCTGCATTGTGGCTCAGGGCTGTGGTTTCTGCATTTGCCCACACAGGTGGGTATTGTATCCACCATCCAGTCACCTGGGTGACTATTGCGTGTGGCCACTGGCTGTGCATCACTTGCAATGTATGTGTTCCTTGTTCTATGACATAGATGGTGTCTGGTATGTGTACACCTCCCACATGCATATACAGTGACATGTGGAACTGTACCTGTGTTATCGGGCCTATGTTATGTACACAGATTACCATCATCTGTGCCAGTCTTGGTGACCTGTGGCAGGAACTGGTAATGGACAGCAGGTTAATCCTGCACCTATATTGATAGCATGCTAATGGCATTCCCCGGTGTTAGTGGCATCTGTCTATATAGGGCATGTTTTCAGGCATGGTGTGTCCTTTGTGGGTCACATGTGATGGCACCACAGTTGTTGCAGGTGTCCAGGGGGGGAACATGGGGAAGGTGCACTGTCTGCATGAATGTGCCTATTGGACAGATAGACAGGGTGCCATGCCCTCTGTAAGCCACTGCAATCACTCCATAGTTACTATCGGGTGCCAATATGCAGTGTACTACACACATATTGGCTGTTGCCTCGGCATGTGTGTGTGTGTGTGTGTGTGTGTGTGTGTGTGTGTGTGTGTGTGTGTGTGTGTGTGTGTGTGTGTGTAAGAGACATGGGTTGAGAGTGTGCTCTGGGTAATACTGGGGTTGCTAACTGTGATTGCCTGGCCTTGATGTCACATGTATGGGTATGGATTTGCACCCCAGCTTCACGGCTATTCCATATCTGTTATCCCTGTACAGTGGACATTGTGATATATACTAGGGCTACCATATAAGATATTTGCAAAACCCGGTCCACATTGGGCCCAGATGTCACACACTCACACCCAGAATACGAGTTACAAACACACACACACACACACACACACACACACACACACACACACACACACACACACACACACACACACACTTGTCATGTCTGGGAATAGAACCCCTACCTAACTAGTTTATTACACTACAGCACTATGCAGTTATAGTATGCACCACGAAGATTACTGGAGTACTCTTTCCACAAAGGTGTATATCACATTGGATGACATCTGCAGGATTGCCAAAGTAGGACATTCGAATTGTAGTGAGTGTGGCTAGGCTAAAATGCATTGCTCCCTACACAGACAGTGACAAACACACAAACCATCCACAACCGACATGTGTGGGTATAGAACCCCTAACAGAGGTCTATATCATACTACAGCATGGGGCTGTTATAGGACACACCATGGGAATTATTGGAAAACTCATTGCATGCATTTAGATAGTTATACAGATGGGTTTGACGTTTACATTAGTTTTTTGCTTATAATGTATTTTCTGAAAAAGTGTTTTGTACACTTTAATCAAAGGCATTGATCTTTATGTAAATTTCATTTCATTTTTTTGCAACCACACGTTTTCTGAAAAGTGACCTAAGGAATGTTTTTATGATATTCATTTTACAAGTCCGATCAAATGCACTAGCACTTTAAAAAGAACCCAATTGTGGTTTAATGAATTATTTATTTCAATGGTTGGCTTTTAATTATATTAATTGATTAGATTAATTTAATCCAATCAAATTAAGTTTTCAGATTCAGTAAGTGTATTTAAACTGTGGCACATCATGTATAAAACTGTCTTGATAAAGCCTGACATTGGTCAGGCGAAAGCGCTTGATTTTATTACTTTTGGAGTGTTTCGTGAATAAAGAACTGGATTATTTGGCAGCCTTTTTGTTCGTGGACTATTGATTCTTGGTTTCCTTTTACATTTTGCTTTTCTTCGTGTGTTTTCACCATGACCGAAATTGGCAGCCAGTCCGACTTTGAAACAACACCGGGTTTGCTTAAGGATGTGCCGGATGATAGACCTGTATCGCGAGAGGAGTTTCGCCAGGTCCGGTTAATGCTAACACAGCTCCTTTCTTCCCTTGGGCAATCGGAAGCTGGTGATATTCCTTGTAACCAGCAAAATGGACTTGAAAGGGGTAAAAACGCTAACAACAGCAGCAGTAAAAAGCAGGCTACTTTGTCTGCTAGTAAAACGCATTCGCAAAAAGGACTTAATGAAGACTTAAACAATTGTCCTGGTACTTCCGTGGGTAGTGCCGAAAATCCTTTACTAACAACTTTTAACTTCAATGCATGGACATCTAGGCAATTTGCCTTTAACACAGGTACTGTTTTTCGACAAGACATTGTGAATGAACCTGCGGTTGACAATTTTAAGTTACATAGTGATAAATTGTATGCTTACAAATCCACGCAGCTGGAAGTGGATTATTTAACTGAATGTGTGAGAGTGCAAAGGGTGCCTAAAGGTTTGAGGTACACCAAGTTTCCCAATAATGCTACACCGGGAACGGCTCTTTTTAATGACCTAACAGAGTTATTTAATAAAACAGGTCTTGAAATGATGAAATTAATGGTGAAAGATTACGAATCTAAACTGGAAACACTTTTACTAGATTTAAATAAATTAAATAATGTGGTGGTGACTGACACGCATTTCACACAGGTTAAAAAAGACTACGATAGAGTCTTTCATGAGGTGGACCAGCATTGCATTAAAATAGTTAACAGAAAAGTGAGGAAACTGGAAAGGGACCTCAATGAATACAAGAATGGGGTAGCGTATCAGCCAGCCTATAAGAGTAATTATAGAGACAACAATAGATTTAGTAGAGTGGATAACACTGGTGGTACTGATTCTCCAGCAGAAGGGCCTCGTAGAAGTGAGAGGCTGGCTCAGAAGTTTAACTCCAACAGTAGAAACGAGCAGCAGGTTTTTCAATTCCCCCCAGGCAGGACCAACAAAAGGGGTCAGCCTTACCAGCAGAGAGGTTGGGTGAACCAACAGAGGTAGAGGTGGAGGAAGGGGGGGTTATGACCAGTTTAGCTCTTTCTATTGAGGCTGTTGACACACATGATTTACCCTTCTCCATTGCTTCCAAAGGAAATTTTAAGATCTTTAATTTTACAGACATGAATGTAGGGGACACCCACTTTGAGCTATTCACAAAGGGCTTCCACTTTGTCCCACTTCGCCCTCTTAATATCACAAAATCAATCTTAGAGCTGAAACTATTCACAAGAAAGCTCAATTTGAATATTTTTTTCAAAGGGCAAAATTTTTTGCAAGAGAGGTTTTCCAGAGCAAGTACTTTTAATCCCCCACTACACACAGTAGTTAAAACATTTGAGGACTTGGTGGAGCAAGATATTAGGGATACATTTAAGAACTACAATTCAGAAATTCAAAACTTATCCCCTGACTGTGTGCAACTTATTGACAAACTGAAATTTGACAAAATAAGGATCATGAAACCGGACAAAGGGGGTGGAGTTGTTTTGATGTATAGTTGTGATTATGAAGCAGCAATGTTTACTATTCTGCAAGATTTAGACCAGTACTCTACGGCCTCTATTAATGAAGTGAATCTTGCATATTCTAAAATTAGATACATGCTATATGACAACCTCATGCAAGGAGCCATAAATGAAAAATTATACAATTTTCTTTTAGTTAACAAACCTGTTACCCCCACCATTTTTGGCATACCTAAGGTGCATAAAGGGCTGACACCTTTAAAGTTTAGACCGATAGTGGCTGGGGGTGGGGGCATTACTGAGCCTCTTGGTAAGTTTATAGACATTTCATTGAAAAATTTGGTCAAATCTTTAAAATACATATGTAAGGACTCTTGGGAGTTTTTAAAGAGTATTAAAAAGGAGCTATTTGACGCAACTAATTTACTTATTACCATAGACGTCATTGAACTCTTCCCAAGTATACCGCATGTGGAAGGCTTGGAATTATTCAACGAATTTCTAGTTAAGTCAGGGGAATTCACAGCAAATGTTATTAGGTTAATAGTTGAAGGTATGGAGGTTATTCTGAACAACAATTATATCTTCTTTAATGGAGAGTTGTTCAGACAAAAGAAAGGCGTGGCAATGGGTTCCCGGCGTATGCCAACATAGTGTTGTTTATGTGGGAACAGAAACACATCTTTAATTCTGCATGGGCCAAACATATAACCCACTACCAACGTTTCTTGGACGATATATGTGTTTTCTGGAACGGGTCCTTACTAGAATTTCAAGAATTTTTTGCACACATGAACTCCACAACGGACTATTTGAGATTCACACACAATATTAGTGAGAAAGAGGTCAATTATTTGGACGTGACTCTCTCTAAAAACCCGGACACTATGACCTTTGAATCATCTGTCTTCAGGAAACCCACGTTTTCTAATTCATTTCTGCACTTTGACAGTGGTCACCCTATAGCACAAAAAAAGGGTATTTTAAAAGGCCAATTAATTAGGGCAAGTAGGATGTGCAGTACAGATGATCTTTTCAAAAAAGAAGTTCAAATTTTGGAAAGTATGTTTTTAGAAAGAAATTATCCAAAAAGACTTTTTGTAAGAACACTTGATGAGATATGTAAGCTTAGAACTAGCAGATTTACTCCACTTCTAGGTAAAGGTACTATAAGTACGACAGTGGCCAATGATCAAAATAACATGGATACACATAATACATTTGTCCACACTTTCAATAATGACTCTACAAAATTTAGGGAACTAGTTTCAAAATACTGGCCTATTCTGAAAGCAAATGACGAGGTCAAACAATTTACTGCGACATTCCCATCATTTGTTAACAGCAGGAACGCTAATTTGAAGAATCTATTTGAAAGACATGAAGCTAAGGCCTCTTTGATCAGCAAGAAGGTAGGAACCTACAAATGTCAAACCTGTAAGCAATGTAATTATATTTACAATAACAGTAAATATTACGTTAACTCGAGAAACTTCAATTTCAACCCTAAAGGGTATTATACTTGTGCCACCAAGGGAATAGTATATTTAGGTGTTTGTGAGGCTTGCTCTGGGTTCTATGTAGGAAAGACAGAAAGGACCCTACGAAAAAGGATATACGAACATCTATATGATGTAAGTGTTAAGAAAGAAAGCAATGCCTTTTACAAGCATTCGGTTAGTTGTTCCAATATGACTTTGAAATTTATGGTTCTTGAGCACGCACCAAAACCCAAGAGGAGGTGGGAGGCCTCCCTCGAATACAAAGAGCTGTTATGGCAGATAAACCTAAATGCAACCAAACCTCCAGGTTTGAATGAGTCAACCAGCATTAAGAGTGTGTTAAAAATTAGAAGAGCTAGGTTATAACGTAGGTATACTACCATTTAAGACTGGCATGTTTAGTAATCAAAAGGTACTATTTAATTTAATCCACATCAAGTTATTCATCTCACTAAGACTAGGTTATTTATCCAATGTTTTTCACTGTGCTTTTTATTGTATTTGCCTATTTATTTATTTATTCATACATTAATTACAGATGTACACACAGATATCTATCTTACAAGGTATCTGAGTTGTAGGTTTATTACACTGCGTGCACGTTTTATTAGGACTGGTTGTGACTAGGTTTATATACTTGTTGCACCATAGGTTGCCATCACAGTATTGCAGTTTTTAAAGTTGCTGATTGATATATATATATATATTTTTATTGTGATTGATTTTAACTATTTCCCAAGTAACAACAAAAATTTTAAACGAATGTTTCAATAATCACACTACTTTTTGATGTAAATGCATTTAGATAGTTATACAGATGGGTTTGACGTTTACATTAGTTTTTTGCTTATAATGTATTTTCTGAAAAAGTGTTTTGTACACTTTAATCAAAGGCATTGATCTTTATGTAAATTTCATTTCATTTTTTTGCAACCACACGTTTTCTGAAAAGTGACCTAAGGAATGTTTTTATGATATTCATTTTACAAGTCCGATCAAATGCACTAGCACTTTAAAAAGAACCCAATTGTGGTTTAATGAATTATTTATTTCAATGGTTGGTTTTTAATTATTTTAATTGATTAATTAATTTAATCCAATCAAATTAAGTTTTCAGATTCAGCAAGTGTATTTAAACTGTGGCACATCATGTATAAAACTGTCTTGATAAAGCCTGACATTGGTCAGGCGAAAGCGCTTGATTTTATTACTTTTGGAGTGTTTCGTGAATAAAGAACTGGATTATTTGGCAGCCTTTTTGTTCGTGGACTATTGATTCTTGGTTTCCTTTTACATTTTGCTTTTCTTCAATTATTGGAAAACTCCTTCCCCAAAGGTGTATTTCACAATGAATGACATCAGCAGGATTGCCAAAGTAGGGCACTTGACATGTACTGAGTGTGACTAGCCTAGAATGCATTGCTCCCTACACAGACATTGCAGCACACACAAAACATCCACAACTGACATGTGCGGGTATAGATCCCCTAACAGAGGTCTATATCACACTACAACAGTACACAGTTATGGCACGTGCTACAGAGATTAATGAGCTACATCCTTCCCAGAGATGTATTTTGAGGTGGATGACATCAGCAGCCTTGCCAAAGTAGAGCATACAAATTGTATGGAGTGTGACTACCCTAAAAAGCATTGCTCTCTACACAGACAGGGTCATACAGACACACACACACACACACACACACACACACACACACACACACACACACACACACACACACACACACACACACACACACACTTGCCAAGTCTGGGATTAGAACACCTACCTAACTAATTTATCATACTACAGCAGTACAGTTATGGTACACACTACAGAGATTACTAGGCTAAAACCTCCCCAGAGGTGTATTTCTACGTGGATGACATGTAGAGCATTTCAATTGTAGGGAGTGTGACTATACTAAAAAACATTGCTTTCTACACAGACAGAGTCAGACAGACACACACAGTTTCCAAGCCTGGGGTTAGAACTCCTACCTAACTATTTTATCACACTACAGCAGTGCACAGTTATGGGACATGTCACAGAGATTACTGGGATATAACCTTCCCAGAGGTGTATTTCTAGGTGGGTGACATTAGCAGCCTTACCAAAGTAGAGCATTTCAATTGTAGGGAGTGTGACCACCCTAAAAAGCATTGCTCTCTACACAGACAGCGTCAGAAAGACACACAGTTGCCAAGCCTGGAGTTAGAACTCCTACCTAACTAGTTTATCACACTACAGCAGTACACAGTTATGGGACACTCCATGAAGATTACCAGGCTAAAACTTTCCCAAAGGTGTATTTTACAGTGGATGACCTCAGCATGCTTGTTGTAGTGGGGCTATGGGGAGGGCAATGTGTGTGCATGGGCCATAACCCATTCATCTAGGGGTTGACACGCCACATGCGGGCACAACCTAGGTCATATTTCACAGGTATGTGTATACAGCTGCTAAATGACTACTTCCTTGAACAGTCATGTTGCACAGCTGGCATATGCACCACATACTCTGTAATGCTGACAGATACCAGTGGCTAGTATCTGCAGTGAGTGACATCTGACCCTCATGTGGTTGAGGCCCTTTGGCTGTGTGCTGGGTGGGACAGGCCTGGATGGCTCCTTGTCACAGTCACCCTCTTCCCCGCATCTATGTATGTCTGTCTTTGGCTTATTATAGTGTGTTGTCCTCACATATATGACTGTATTCCTATCCACTGTGTGTGCAAAGCATGAGTGGTGCATACTGAGGAGTGTCTGCACTAACATCTGCAGCTGCCAGATATGTCTGGTCCACTGGTGTTTGCAGACATGGCCTTCATGTGTTTAAGTGTGTGAGCATGCCCAGTATGACCTTTCAGTATGTTGCTTATGACCTTTCAGTATGTTGTTGACTAAAATTGCCTTAATTTCTCTAAGAGTGTGTGGGCATGCCCAGTATGGCCATCTGTATTGCATGTGTGGATTGAGTCCAGGTAGTTTGTACTGCAGTGTTGACCTTTGTGTTGTACACCTACAGGTAGCATGCTGTCTCTGCAGGGTATCAGTCGATCATTTGGCTTTGACTGTTACTACATTTCTACATAGGATGGGGGGGGGCACACCTGACTATTTCTACATTTCTACACAGGATTGGGGGGGCACACCTGACTGTCACTATAGTTCTACGTAGGATGGGGAGGCACACCTGACTATTTCTACATTTCTACACAGGATTGTGGGGGCACACCTGACTGTTACTACATTTCTACATAAGATGGGAGGGCACACCTGACTATTTCTACATTAATACACAGGATTGGGGGGCACACCTGACTGTTACTGCATTTCTGCATAGGATGGGGGTGGCACACCTGACTATTTTATGTTTCTGCACAGATTTGGGGGGGGCACACCTGACTGTGACTACATTTCTATGTAGGATAGGGGGCACACCTGACACTTGTACACATTTGCTAGGACTGTACTGGTATGTCGGGTACTCCATTTCAGTCTGTAGTCTTACCTATCATGCTGACTAGAGGCATACCAGTGTAGTACAGACCTAAGCTTTTAATTACCTACATATTAGATTCTGACTTCCTACCCTTCAGAACTGACATCCCACTGCCTGACCTGCTGTAGTCTGTCTGTGTAGGCCTGGGGGGGTACCACAGTCCTCATTCAGACTCCATAGCACAGCCTTTCTTTGTGTTTGTCTACACCTGTCCTGCTGGCTGTGACTGTTGCTGGGTATGTGAACCCCCCTGACTGGCATGTGTGAGTCACTTACCTTGTGGGTGTCCCAGTATTGAGGGTGGTACTGCAGGGCTGCCTATGTTGGATGCACATAGTACACTCCCTACACATGGTTAAGCACAGGTAGTGTAATGTATGGCATCCCTTTTACTGTATGTGAGAGTCAGAGAGAGGTCTTATTCCCTAGGTCTCTCCTGTGTCAGAGTATGTGCTATGCGTTGCCTCTTTGCCAAGGACAGGGCATACTGGGCACACCTCCTTCTGCCTACTGGGGCAGGCTCAGGTTGTTCCTCCTCCAAGTCACTCTGTGCCTGTGTAGGCCTTGGCAATGGTGGGGGGCTGTGTGGCCCTACCCCATGCTTTTCCTGCTGCAGCTGTTTCCATAGGATCATATTGTGTAGCATGGCACATACAAGGACAATTTGGGTACATGTAGCTGGTGAGTACTGCAAGGGTTCACTGGATGTGTCCAGGCACCGGAACCGTGACTTGAGCATCCCAAACACATGCTCTACTATAATTCTGGTCTGTGCATGTGCCTCATTATGGAGTTCTCGTTTAGGTGTGTGTGCATTTCTGATGGGTTTCATCAGCCATGGCTCCAGTGTGTATCCAGCATCCCCCACTAGATGACCATCAGGGATATCCCCACTGGCAAATCTCTGGTACAGCTGCATCAGATGCCAGATGTGGGAATCATGATAGCTTCCAGGGCAGCCAGCACACCCATTCATTATTATGCCCTGTGCATTGCACACGACCTGGCAGTTGATGGAGGGGAAGCACTTGCAGTTGATGTAGACCCTACCCTGCTCACCGGGTGGTGCTTTGATGCATATGTGCGTGCAGTGTAAAGCACCCACCACCTCAGGGTACTCTGCTATTTGATGGAACTGTTGCATATTGCTGGCTAACGCTTCACAGGTGTTGGGGAAATATACATGCTCACCGATATGTGCTGACATGGCCTCCAGGAACTGGTGGAGTACCCTGGATGCTGATGCCTATGAAATCCCCTTCATATCCCAAGTTGGCCTTTGGCAGGTACCTGTAGCTAGTATTCATAGGTGTACACATACATTGTTATCCACTGGGATGGGTTTCCCTCTGTTAGTTCTGTGTGTCAGGTGTGGCCGGCACAGCTCAACAATTTGCTGTAGGAGGTCCCTTTCCATCCTATAGTGCACCATTTTCTCCAGCTCATGTAGCCCCTGGTAGGTTACCCTGGGTCTGTACATTCTTCTCTGTCTCCTCACTGTGGGTTGGTCAACAGCATTCACATCCTTACCACCTTCAGCCTCTTCCACAAGTTGTTGTAAGATAGCTATTGCAGCCTCTATCGTTTTGCTGTTGTGAGTGTTAAAGTTCCCTGCTTGTTTACACCGGTGGTGTAGAGTGTGGGAAAAAACAGAGGCAAAGGTGTTTGCATAGTTTATAGTAGTGTGCTTGGCTGGGCAGGCCTGCTGCCTGTGTAGTTGGCTGATTCTGATACATTTCACCTGCCAGCTAAGCTAGTTCTCCTTGATTACCTTCCTATTGCTGTTTTCAACTCCCATTGCTTCCTGTTTAAGCTAGGATGCACGCTATGCAAACAGAGTGCTCAAATGTGCACACAGTTGCTATTTCCTGGTTTAACTTCTTTTTTCTTCCTGTAAAACCCGGTGCATGGCATGCACACCTGCTTAGGCTTTGTAAAGAGTGCTAGGCAGGTTTAGACACACCCCCTAGCTTAGCTGTGCTAAGCTAGGAGCAAACCTGAGCCACAGGGCTCCAATCTGCTTACAGTATGCCTGGCACACACCCCCATGATGTCACCTAACTCCTAGGCTTGCACCAAGCTATTCCTACACTTACACTATTGGGACCTGACTCACATGCTGGGGAAAACTGGGATTCACTATCCTTCCCCTCATTTGCATAGGATTGCCTGCTAATGCATAGTTACATGTCTCACACTGAGCCTCCCCCCTTGGCAACCACTACTCACTGGCCATGTTGTCTTCTGCCTGCCATTGAATTGCATGGCAAAATACTTATTTTAGTTAGATTACTTAATTTAGGTTCATTTTGTTATTTTCCCCCAGAGCCCTACGCTTAACCAGCTGAGATCGGCTAAAAAAAATAAAAGTTGATTTTTGTGTTTTTTTTACTATTTGCAATGCCAATGGCCTCATACTTGGCCACTGGCATGTTTACTACATAATATGCAGCCTTTGTTTGGAGCTTTCACAGCTCTGTTTTGGATTTTGCAGAAATGTACTCGGTTACTAACCGAGTACATTTTGGCAGATAGCACTAGTCCTGCACAGACGGTTGCAAGCTTCCTGGATTGCAAAATCACCTCATTTGCATAGATTTCTCCTGAAAATGGGGTGATTTGCATACAAGGGCTTAGTCTGTGCAGGAATACTGCAGGAGCGCTCGTGCACGCCCCTGCAGGCTGTTCCTGGATCGCACAGCAGACATATTGCCTGATTGAGCTCCTGCACCGATCTTGCACGCTGTGCAAGCTATAGAGAATCTGGGGGAATATGTCGTGACAGCTATTCTCCCTTCAATCTATTTAAATCGTATATTCTGTTCAAGCAAGTCCAGAAAATTATTTACTGTGCAAGTAGATATCATGTGATCTGAAAAGTATTCAAGATTCGATCAACTCTTTAAGTGTATGTTTTTTTTCATGATTAACAATGACTGCTTTAATAAACTGATTTATGTATCCCAGGTTTCAGTATTCTATTATTCAATATATTCACATATGAAATTCTTATAAGCCAGGGTCAAGGTTTTTTATCAACCATCTGTTATGCAAAGAGTGCAGTCTTGATTTATCCAGCATTTCTACGCAAGTTTCTTCATGACTACGATTTTTGTGCAAAATGTCATTCAGTCCTTTTTATTCTACATTTCAGATTTTTATTCCTTTATATATGAACATTACATTTTAGCATAAGCCTTAGGAAAATAGAAGATAGTATACTAGTACAGCACCCTATTAAATTACCCATGTTGTCGGTGTCCAGTTTCTCATGAGTGTTCATTCAAATGTAATATTCTCAGTTGAATAGCCCTAAGGTTATCAAGGAAATTATAAAGTGCATTGTCAAAATATATTTTTTTAGTTTATTTAACAAAAAAAGTATGGTCAACTGTGTTGAATGTCAGGCTAAAATATAACCCATTCCCATTATCTGTACTATAATAAAACATTCTGTGGGATTAATAAACAATCGTCTAGGCTTTGTGCGAAGCTTATACAATGTTTACATGTTAGCAGGATCAGCAGCAGTGCTAATTTCCTATGCATGCAGGTCATCATGTTTGCAAGAACCAAGCAAGTCTTTGTGGCAAACAATAGTGTTGATGGCCAGAAAAACATGTTGCGCAGCTCGAGAACACATAATAAACAAACAAGTTTGGCTATGGAAAAAACTGCTAAACTTGCTCGCACAGACAGCACAAAGAGCTACATAGAGTAAATAATGCAAGATATTTCAGGCAGGGAAAGTGTACTGAGGACAATGTGCTCAGAAATCAGAGAAATATATACAAAAATTTGTAAGAATGGAGTGCAAATGTTCAAACTTTTGTAAGATAACTGATGTAAAAGTGCTTATGTCACAAAGAAAATGTTTAAAAATAAAATTATGCAATACATATGTCATAATTCACACTTCCTGAGCAAATAATATAAGCAGACATGTTATTATAGGATGCGACTTACTCAAATTAACAGTGAAACGGGGGGAATTACATGACATAAGACTGTCATTGACATGTTGAGATGAACTGACAGTTCACAAGCACAGTGCATACATTATGAGATATTTGCATAGTGTGCATTCCGACTATATAATATGTGATAAAATTCAAGTGGCCACAATCTCCTTTTGCAAGAATCAAACCCATCCCATCAATGTTACCATTGATCTGTATATTAGGTGCATACACAGAATTAGGCCTAACACATGTATGAGGAGGATAACACTTGACAGGAATTACACACTTCAATATTCTAATGGCTATGCATCTCACATTTAGCTATGTGGTGTTACAAATGTGGGAGCAGAGTGTGACATAAGTAATACCCTTGCATAAAGCACTCCTGCCTAACACAGTTACAGTGTAGACAGATAAGAGCAAATGCAAACACCTCACTATGATGCAGTGTATTCCCAAGAGCTGTATATTATCGACATCTGCCATAAGAGGTAGCAACAGGTATTGTCGCAAACAAATGAAATTTATCTGTGGATTAAGAAAGGATCCCTGATAATGAATGTCATATTAGCATGTCAGACTGATGACAATTAAATAAGTATGCTCTGGTGCACACAATTGTAATCGGTTCTATATCAATGTTCTTTGGTCAAGGAAGATTTCTCTGCATGTTTTTACACATACCACCCATGAACTGGAGCACACTTGTGTACTCTATGCATGTGCCACAGTAAGACACTCACCATGACATTAGCAGTACAAATGTCAACTGCTATGAAATCCAAAGCTACATTCACATGTGTATATGCAATATATCAAGGGATAAGACTGATATGATATCATGGTTGCTGTGTGACATCAGTATATTCACACAAAATGAAAATCAAATTGAACATCAAGCTTTACAACTCCTCTAAATAACAATATGGCTATTAATCACATGTGCCATAGTGGACCTGTTCTCACAGTTGTTGAACTGCACCTATGTGAAGTCATTCAATCAGTTGTACTTTGCTTGCCCATAATTTTTTATCAGCTAAAATAGAAGGGGGAGGCCTCAGGCACTCTCTCTCTCTCTCTCTCTCTCTATATATATATATATATATATATATAATGTATAATTAGGGGGATGTCTTTCCTGCAGAAGAATTAAGGACAGAAATGCTTATAGTAACTCAGTGCAGGTTTGCACATTTACCTAAGTGTTGAGAAAATCAACACCATAGTAAGATCAATGAATGTTCCATTGTATAAGTGCATCACCAATTGTCATATGCATGGTTATGTAAAAGCATTACATCATGTGAATGAATCAAAGGATATGCATCCCTGCAATTACTTAGAAAGTGTCTTGCTGTATGTTAAACATTGGCTAATGCTGACTTTACCCAAACACACCTGTAGCCCCCTACTGTTGTCATTGTGATAGTAGAACAGCAATTATGTACAATGTGGATATAATCCCATACTGTAACACATGCCTTACTTAGGTAACAACATACATTATGTTGTCTCGGTTTACTATTGAAATGTCGAACGGCACTACATCGACTGTACTATAGTCGAACACGGAAGTTAAAAAATAGTAATGTCGATGACAAAAAAACAATCTAGGAATGGTTTTAACATGGGTCGAGGTAGGTGTTCAGTATTATTCAGAACTACAAACATCTCCCCTACCTCGACCCATGTTAAAACACAGTCCTAGATTTTTTTTGTCGTCGACATTACTATTTTCGAACTTCCGTATTCGACTATAGTACAGTCGATGTAGTGACGTTCGACATTTCAATAGTAAACTGTTGTCTCATGTCCTCAGTCCTGAGGAGATGTCTCACTGCAACTGTTATGGAATGACAGTCTACTCAAATGGCAGCATTAGACTTCAATACAGCCTTTCCAAAGGAAATGTTATAAGAGGAAACAACATCAACACATGAACATAGTGCATGTAGGTGACAACACTGTTCACAGCATGTACACTGTAAGCAATGACGTTAGGATTTAAACTATATAGCTAACATCACAAGCTAATGATGGTTTGCTGCAACATAAGCACAACTACAGATTTATTTGTTAACTGTGATACTGTACATTCCAATGGATGACATCACCATTGTGTATTATCTTCATGTTTCCACTAAAAAGTGGCTTCCCAGCACAAGCACAGTGTATAGATATACATCATATATGTATATGGAGGCTGTTCTGCATAGTAAGAGGAAGAAACACATACACTCTCAGGTAACATTCATTCATGTATACAAACTCCCTACCTATGTACTGAAACAATCTAGACACAAGGTTGTTATACACACATGCCACAAGAGAAGCCTGACTGCATCTTTGAAAAATGACATCAGCTTAGTCATGCAAAGAAGATATGTGTGCAAAAACAAGTTCTACAGCTATATGGAATACTAAATGTTGTCAACACTAAGAGCTTTAAGACACTCAAGTGTCCTATGCATAGAAAGTCAGAAGAGTTTCACTGCTGCACTTGAAATCCCCACCTATCAACTGATACAATCTTCCTAGGGTGGGGGGTTCAGAATGGTTAAGGTGTTCCCCTCATACACACACCATTTGATTCTGACCTCAAGTTATTAGCTAGGCTTAAAATCACCCTTCAGGGCATTTAGCCTAGTATTCACCTATGAACCTACATTCAAGTGCACTATGCACATGCACCACAAGAGAAATCTGACTACATTAGAGCCACACTGCATCTCTGAAAGGATGACATCAGCTGTGTCATAAAAAGGAGCTGCATGTTCAAAAATGCCTTTTACAGCTATGTGGGACTCTAAATGTTGTCAGTACCAAGAGATGTAAAACACTCCTTCATCTGTTTAAATTCACAAATACAATCAGTGGAGTCTTTATGCTGTATTCAAACTCCCTACTTATCGGCTGACAAAATCTACACTCAGATGTATTATACGTCCACATTACAAGAGAAGTCTGACTGCATATGAGACACAGTGCAGCTCTAAAGGATATCAGCTGTGTCGTACAAGGGAGATGTGTGTGCAAAAATTACTTCTATAGCTATGTCGGGATTATAAATGTTGTCAATACTAAAAGGAGAAAGACACTTCTGTATCCATTTACATTCACACACACACACACAAACACACACACATACACACACACACACACACACACACACACACACACACACACACACACACACACACACACACACAAATGCACATGCACACACAAAATCAAAGAGTCTCACTGTTGCATTTGAATTCCCTACCTATCAACTGGCACAGTGTACACACAAGTGTATTATATGCTAGTGCCACAGGAGAGATCTGACTTATGCATTTGTGGACAGAGTGAAAACAGATGTGGGACTGATCTGATCATGTAAATGTTTCTCACAAGTAGGAGTATAATGAGCATAGCTATTGAATTAGTTCTCCAGTGATACTATTGATCCACTGCCACACAAACATACACATACAAATTGATTGCTGTGAGATTAGAACACCCTACCTATCCAGTTATATAATGTAGAGGATACAGTAATTAACAAGCGCCATTGCAGGAATATGTTTTCTACTTAATTAACATAAGCACCACTGCAGAAATATGGTTTCTATAGTATGACATTCTGTTTTATAGAGGATAGCTTCATTGTTGTATTACAGACAAGATAATGTTGGGAGAAGATTCTGACACTGATGTGGACTCACCATGCAGTGTAAAAGTTACTCCAGGCTGCTATTTTATTGAGACCAGCAGTAGCTAAGGTCATATTTACACACTTCCCTACACAAACACACAGACACAGGCAGACTGTGATGAAACTAGAACCCCCCCCCACCTATATAGTTATATAATATAGCAGATGTGGTACTTAATGCAAGTGGTACCACAGAAATCTGACTTCTATATTGCAAAAGTGCACTTTAAAGATGAAGACATTTATGTTGTGTTGCAGGAAAAATAATGTTGGGAGAAGTTCTGACAATGATGTGGACTCATCCTGTAGTACAAAGTTTACTCCAGGCTCCTATATTATTGAGGCCAGCAGTAAACAAGGTCATATTTACACAGTTCCATGCACAAGTTGACTGATGTGAGATTAGAACATCCAACCAATTTAGAGGGCACAGCACTTAAAACAAGTGCCATCTCAGAAGTCTGACTTTTACAGTGTGAAAGTACAATTTATAGAGGATGACATCAGCGTTATGTTGCAGAGAAGATTATGTTGGGAGAAGGGTCTGACATTGCTGTGCACTCATCCTGCAGTGTAAAGGTTTTTCCACGATATAAATCATATTGACACAACTCTGTGCAGACAAACACATACAAGTTGACTGTTGTGAGATTAGAACCCCCTAGCTATCTAGTTAAAGAATCTGGAGAAGACAGTACTTAATGCAATTACCACCAGAAGAAGTCTGACTTCTCCAGTGTGACAGTACAGTATAGACATTAGATTCACATTCTGTTTCAGAGAAAATATTGTGAAGTTGAAGGTTTTGTGCAAAACCATAGTTGTTGATATGAAGGAGTAAGTGCAGTCTTATGATCTATAATAAACACATACTGCTGTCGTAGGTCAGCTATGCTATCAGTAATGAATATTGTAGAACTGAGACCGATGTACACACAATGGATAATGAAGCAGTCATAGATAATCAAGTTATAATGATGGTATATAAACTTTGATGAATGCTACTGATATTAGCAAAGGTATGTGCTCATGCAAAGGTAATGTGCATTGCCAATACAAAACAATTCTTAAAGTTCCAATGCAGTAAGGCTATGTAATGGTGTGCCTAGGCTCTATGTGGTTGTATATCATTTGCAAGTGCTGCAGTGCAGATCTAACTCTCTAGAAGAGCTAACCAGACAGTTCACTACATTTCACACGAGGACATGAAGCAATTTCCATGGAATGAAGTAATATAATCCAATAAAAAGACTTTTTTTTTAAATCTCTTCCTAAAGATCAATGCTGTGAAACATATTTCCAAAGACAATGGCAAAGTCTTAGGGCCTGCATGATGATACTTTGATGTGTTTAACTTGGACTGTGAAGTAGCAGTGCTCAGTAGTGCTCCCTGCCAACCTTTGTGCAAATAAGGAGCAGAGAGAAAATGATCTTATTTTGATTACATGTAGAACATATCGATTTTATGTTAACATGTTGCTTATAAATGCTTTGCAAGCTATAGTATACCTATCTATTTTAGCGCCAAAGCTTAATTCAGAAGTGAATTGTTGTGCTTGCCTTTCCTGTTTGTGAGACATTAGGCAGTAATCAAATAGGGTTCACTGTTAAAGGAAAAAAGTGAAAACTGTAATTGGGTTAGCTTTCTGTGACACAAACATGCTTATCTGTGAGGCAGGTCCATCAGGGCTCTGGAAAGTACTAAGTGGAGAAAAGACAACTGTCAGCCTAACTTTCTCTGTAGCTCAATGTGTAAGCACAGTGAGCTAAATGAAAAAGTAGATTTGAAACAGCATTCCAGTGCAGTATGCAAATCATTTTTCAAAGGGTGTCAGAATGTGATTGTAATAATTAATTTTCATTGTGACTGTAAGAATATATAGGCATGACAATCATAAATATGTTCATTGCCAAGCTTGTGCCAGTAATGCCCACTGAAATAATCTTTTAAACCTACTATATGTCATAGTTGCTTCAAGGGAAATTAAAAGCTAATTGGGTGTACAATGCGGTGTAAGGCAAAAACGCAACACATTTTGCAATAACACTTGAAAAGCCATTTACCATCACATACTACACTTGCTCATTGCCAGACCCTCTGTAATTTTTGAGGACTAGAACTGATAAAACTCAAGGGGGCTAGACAGATACATAGGCAACAAATCCCCAGCAAAGACACTTATTTAACAGGCAGTAAGAGTTTCAAAACATTGTCAAGAAGAAAACTTAAGTTTATAGACCTTAATATTATCTCAGCACCCCGCAAGTGAAATCATACCTCATATATGTCAAAATTGCATCTCTGAAGGGACAGTGATAACCTATTCAGCTAATGGAAGATGCAGGTATTAGTCTTTAGCAAGGTAATGATAGTATGAAAATGCCATAAGGTAACAGTTACATCAATAAGCATAATAAATAGTTAACAGTATAACGTGTTGAGAGAGAATAGGTGAAGGTAGAGACAGAGAGACAGACACATATAAAGGGTGGCTTTATGGGTCATTAATGCACATCTTTATGGTGTGTCCTCAGAATTCATCTGTCATGCTCTGTATCACTAACTAATGGCTCTGAGGATAAAAAAGCTGTAGGACAAGCAAAACCTGATTAAGATGCTAAATCTTCCTTAAGGTCATGGATGTGTTTACAAATGCTTTTTGCAACATTATTGAAAATCTGTTAATTAAATGTCATACCTGGATAAAAATTAATATATGTATCATGAAACATGTTATAGAAATACAACATCACAGTAATAAATAATGTAACAAATATCTGAAATTGAACTCTTGATGTTATGGTCAAACATGAAGCTTCAGACAACTGACTTATGTCAACACTCCACAAAGGAAGTTGCAATGGCTACATCCAATAGTCAAAGAACTGTTAGAATGACTGTTGCCAATTATTTCCTTTAGTTTGACTTAAGTCTGTATTGCGGTAGAGCAGCATGTTTATGCACCTTTGCACAAAGATTACTGGACTACTGCGGGTGACGGCAACAACTGACCAGGTTTTGCCACAGGACAAGAACAGCCATTCACCATCACTTGGTATTAGTGTGTGATGCCAAAGTCCGCACAAATGCTGATGGAAAAAAGTGAAAACTTTCTTACTGGCGATTTCTGGCCATGTGTGTTATGTCTGACTCTATATTTTAACAAGATTAAACATGTGAAAAAGGGGTTGACAGGAAAGTGGTAAAATGGGGTTGTAAGCAGAGCCGAGGACACAGGGGAAAGAATACAGGAATTTGTAAGAAGGTATAGAAAAAGAACCATAGCTATCTGCTTCTTCACAAAATAAATGTAAAACTGTAGACAGAATTTGCTGAATGTAGACTGCCACCACACCAAGGGTGGGTGACAACAGGATAATGCTGTACAGCCAATTGTACCAAGTCAAGTGTGTCAAGAAGACACATGGAGAGCTATATATGGGTCTTTATTGTTATTTATTTATTTATTTATTTTGTGACAGGTGCTCATTCTTTATTCATTTATTTATTTATTTTTACTTTTAAATAAAGAGGAATGTTGAGGAAAGGGCTTAGAAATATGAGGATCAATTAGGAGGTAGGTTAGGTGAGGAAGCAGGTATAGACACATATGATAGACAAGACAGACAGGGATGGTGATGGACACAAAATGTTGGGGTACACTATGATTGGGGATAGGTTGGGGACATCAGAGGCACACTTATGTCAAGCCTGAAAACAGAAAGAATCTAATCCTCTCCCTCAGAATTGTGATCACTGTCTTTTGTCTCAGCTTCCTGTGTGAGTGCTTAACGTGGCATCATCTTGGCAATATGACCAAACACCTTTTCTAGACAGCCGATTTGGGCATTGGTGCCCCTCTCCATGATACCCTACACCAGCCCTGTCTGCTCTTGCTGGGTGACAAAATTACCACCTCCACTACTATTAGTTCTGCGGGGTACCAGTGCCCCAACTGCTGGGGCAGAGCTACCATATGCAGATGGAACAGGAAGTGCAGGGGTTCTGGAGACAGCACTGACCGGATGGTACCCTGAAAATCTGGGTGTCAGTGTTGCAACCTCTGGGGGATGGCAGGCCAAAGTGCTATGTCTACCTGTCTGTGTTCATGTAAGTTTTGGTAAGCAGAAATGTATGACAAAGCCATATAAAATACCCCCACCAAAAAAAAAAAAGTGGAGAGAGAGAAGGGTTGGGGTTGGGACAAAACCAGGGAGAATTAGATCCGTGGCATGTCACATGATTATATAACTCCAGGAAATACACATTTATGATTATCTAGTTTATACAGCTTTGCCACATATAGGTATAATGGGAAGGTTTTACTCTGTTTTGCCATTAATGAACTGCACTGATATGATATCATAGATGCAAGTATCTTTTTCAGTATTGCCATACTGAATATAATTGCAATAGTTATTAGCATGCAGTAAGACCTGATTCATGCATACCCTGTGCTGCTTGGAGGTGATTTAACCTCTCTTGGTGCACATCCATGTTCACCGCAGTGTCTCCAGCAGCTAGACATTACAGAAGAAGAAAAGAAAAGGTAGGACATGAAAGGATAATGAAAATCTTGGTTATTTACTGCAGTCTATATAATTTAATCCTGATGGTGCCAAATTTCAGTCTCACTTTTAACAGCTAGTGTACAAACATGCCATGCCAACTACATTTGCACAATGGGAAACAGAGAGCACTGGCAAACAAACAGAAAGGTATTTTACCAAACGACAATGAAGGTATGAAGCATGGCAGTGAGATTTGCCATGTGTGATGCTCAGCCTATTCACACTTTTTCGAATGGTCAGCACTGACATGCTTATTATCCTTGGTGTTTTGCAGGTTAAACAGGATTACTTAGCACATGACTTTCTGGAATTAAATACTGTAAAAAGTTAGTTGTACAATGTGGAAATCAAGCCTAAGGAAAATAGTATGTGCACATTTCAAGCAAGGTAACCATTTGTCAGGGCTACAGTTGAATTATTTCATGCTCATTACAGATAAACTGTATTCAGAATGAATAGAGATCTACTTCAGATAGGCCTGTACAGTATGTGTGTAACTTTAAGATGTCCTGGGAACTGCATTCCCATGAAAGAGGCAGTATTACTGTTTGGAAATATATGTCAAATTATAGACTTTCATAAGCTGATGTATACAGGTTGGGGTATGATATATACATATTTCAGAACACATACTGTCCTAAACACAGAGTTTGGCTATGTGAGGGGTGAAGATGATTTTAACTTAAATATTCTGCTTATCATAGATATGCAAATGGATTTTTTAATTAATTATCATAAGTATCCTGCTTAAACCATTACACACATATTCAACTGTGTTTCATAAGAACATCATTAATGAAATATGCTACTGAGAAAGAATTATTTATCAAATCTTTAATGAAACATTTCTTGCAAACACCTTAATTATGATAGCTATTTGCATGTACATTCCCTTCCTAATCAAAGTGTTGATAGAAATTGCATTCTAATACCCACTGTAAAAACATGTACTATCTAGCTTTGAACCTTGGATCACCTGCGTTTTGTTTCTAAACTCAGCACAATTATACCTTGCACCACAGACAGCAGTTGAATTTTTTCCACTTAGTACTGTGTAGAATGCTGATATCTGAGCATCGCTGTTAAACCTGTTTGCACTACAGAAGGCTGTTCAAATGAAATGTTTCATATTTTGCATTAAGCAGGTAAGCTTGCTTGTGCACAGCTCAGCAACAAGCAAGTGCAGAAGGCAAGAAACAGAAAAAAAGTATATGAAATTCTGATGAAAGTAAGCCATATCTTGAGTAATAATTTAAATATTCCCTAAACACAGTATGGCTTTGAGCCCCAGAGCAAGTCTGTTATGAGTCCAAAGTCACTGCATTTGCAGCTTTTGCCACAATAAGAGGTACACAGCGTGTGCACATCACTCACTCATTAAAAGTACCATACAGTGGTGTCAAAAGTCTTTGCACTAATGGAGATTACAGAAATGAAATTGTTCACTCTTTCCTTTACCTGTGAACCATGTTTATGCTCTGTTAAGCAGTGCAGAAATTACACAGGCAAAAACAAAAATATTTATATATATATATATATATATATATATATATATATATATATATATATATATATATATATATAGAGAGAGAGAGAGAGAGAGATCTACTTCACATGGTTGATATTTCAGAATGTCGAAGGCCATATGGCTGAGACCAAATGATCAACATTAGAAATGTCGACCATGGAATGAAAAAAAAAAAAAAAAAAAAAACACAACAAAAACTTACCTTCATGCTGCTCCACTCCCCACACCCCGCAGAACATAATATACCAACTCCGAGATTGTACTACTTTGTGGAAGATGGACATTCTTTCCATTCCGCACTGTACAGAGATGCCGGTTCTGCATGGTTG
Source organism: Protopterus annectens (assembly GCF_019279795.1). NCBI lineage: Eukaryota > Metazoa > Chordata > Ceratodontiformes > Protopteridae > Protopterus > Protopterus annectens. The sequence continues at coordinate 789,262,391 of NC_056736.1, read as the reverse complement.
ACATTTTGAATGTTGATCATATGGTCTCGGCCATATGGTCTTCAACAGTTATATAGGTTTATCATTACCATTACAAACAGCAGTCACTCAAACTGGGATGGTTGAAAGGCTGTTTTCCAGTTCACATAATGCCGAAACAAAAATGGTTGAGTCCATAACAGCAAATGCTAGTGTGCATTTGCTGTTGTGAGTTCGACGTTCAGCTTGGAGATTGTACTACATTGGGGGTTGGGAACTGTACCCGTTTCCTCACTGTAATGTGATCTCAGAGTTTGTATATATTAGTAGTAGGGGGTGTAGGGGGACATGGGGGCTTGCCCCCTTGCAAAGCATTAGTTGGAAATCACTGGACTGAAAGGTACATTGGGTAATGTCGACAATGTCGAACATGGATGTGTCGACATTGCCATTTTCGTCATTTTGCCTAGCCGATGTTTTCATTTTAAATGTTTTTTACTTTCAATTAAGTCATTATTCGACCGAATGATTTTCAGAAATGTGATAGTAAACATATATCTATATCTATATCTATATATATATAAAATATATATATATATATAAAAAAAAAAAAATATATATATATATATATATGTGTGTGTGTGTGTGTGAATGTGTGTGTGTGTGTGTGTGTGTGTGTGTGTGTGTGTGTGTGTGTGTGTGTGTATATATATATATATATATATATATATATATATATATATATATATATATATATATATATTTATAGTCAGGCTTATGAGTCCTTGCCTAAAAATGCACTATGGAGGAGGCAAGAGTCTTTGCCAGCAGCAGAAAGCCAAGATGTCCCAGGTGCAAACTGTCACTGGCAAAGCAGCGAGGTTTGTTGACCATGGCTTCCCAGGCTGACAGAAACTGGATCCCCTTTGAATGACACCAAAACTGAGCCAATTATTGAAATCAATCATTTTTTTTTATACTGTGACTTCATTCTAGGTGAGGGTAGTATGCTGCTGAAGGCTAGGGACATACCTGCCTGGGACACATACTCAGAGAGCTGAACCATGTTTCTCTTCATGTATTCCAGTGAGGTACATCTCAGGTCATTCATACCAACATGAGCTATGACAGTGTCATAATGGTACTTGCTGCTGAGAGACCGGAGTGCATGCATGATCTGATGAATCCTGGTACCAGACAGGCAGATGACTGTGACTTTCTCCTTGTCCAACCTGGTGAGTGAGACATCCATGTGTCTCACTACTGAGTCTCCAATGACAAGACCATTTGTTTATTGAGTGTTACTTCTTACTGGCATGGTAGGTGATACACTGGTGTTGCTATAGGAACTGTGTTAGTTGTAGCAGTCACGTGTTTTGGAGATCTCTGGTGTTTCACTACGTTTGTGGAGAGAACCCCCACGTATGTGGATTTACATGTTTGATGTGTACTATGTGTAAGAGTAGTGGTATGTGGGTGTAGTGGTACTATGTGCATATGTAGTGGTGGGTGAGTTGACAACCATCTCTGTGTTACTGTTTTGAGTGAGAAAGAGCATGGATTCTAGATTCTTAGTGTATATACATCTCTTGCACTCTGTACTAGAGCATTTTATTAGTAGAGGGTTGTCTGTGTACATGAGGCAATTGCTACACTGCCTAAAGAGGCGCAAGTCAACAAGGCTAGCAGGAGAACAAAGGTAGTCCAACTGTCCATAATGCTGTTGTTGCAAGGGGTGGCTTTTCAGAATCAATCACAAAGGAGCTCAGTGGATGGATATTTCTCAGTGGGTTTTAGGGAAAATTTGTTAAATTTAATTAACCAGCTTTGGTGCACAACTGCACAGTAGTGCACAGTGCTATGTGATGTGCAAACAAGCAGAAACCTGTTCAAATACATGGCCTAAATACCAGAAGCTAAGACTTGGAAAAAAAAAACTTTAAAAAGATTCAAAAAGACCAATGAGAATGTTTATTCATAGGTTCATAGGTTCATAGGTAGGTACTAGGCTATTGGCCATAGGGCCTATATAAGCCTAGCCAAACGTTACCCTGGCTTTTGCTAACTAAGAAAATTATTTTTCTGTGCCCCTGTCAAGCAGAGCCACAGAAGTGATCTTCGGGGTGAATTTCCTATCTCCCACCAATCATCAAGATTTTTCTTGAAGAGTGCTAATGAGGAGCTTTGTTTGATATAGATAGGTAGTTTGTTCCAGAGTATGGAAAGTCTCTGGGACAGGAATCTATCCTTCCAGCATGTTCTGTTTATTGTTTATTTCCAAGCCCTATACTGGCCTTCCTTTACCACACAAAGGTCCCAATCAGCACAATTCTTTCACAAAAGTACAGATAGGTCCCTTCCAGTCTAAGATGGTCTGGAAAACATGCTCAGAGAAAACAGACCACTACAAACAGTTCCAGAAGCAGTAAGCCTGTGTCTGGACTAAGCTACAGCTACTAGCTACCCTAGTTTCAGCAAGAAACACTAGACAATGCTTAAAACAGCAGAGAAATAGCAATGAGACACTAAAAATGTTTAAAACAGCAACAAATCATCAAGGAGACTCTAAAGATGTTTTAAATAGTTAACAGATTAGCTATTTAATCACTGATTAGCAGGAAAACCAGAACAAGCAGAAGGGATATCTAAAAAAAGTGAAAAATACCAGTAAATACTTAAACAGTGAAAACTACAAAAAAGCTTTGCAAATAGTGAAAACAGCAATAACATTTGATTTAACGAACACAGTAAGGCAGACAGTTGCAGTACAACAGTGTAGTTTAGTATACAGTAAATAAATACAGTATAAAAGTCAGTGGTAGGCAGTAGAAAAGTGCAGTAAATAGTATAAATAAGCAAAAAACAGGCAACTTACATTTTTTTGGAATATCCGAAGCCCCTAGTCACTTGGTATTTCAGCTCAGAGTTGTGGCTGGTAGCCCACCTCTGTTCAGCTTGTGACAAACAAGCAGAAACCTGCTCAAATTCAGGGCCTAAATACCAGAAGCTAAACTTGAAAAAAAAAATAAAACTTTAAAAAGATTCAAAAGGACCAATGAGAATGATTATTCCAGGCCTTAGACCAGCATCACTTTACCAGACAGGTCCCAGTCAGCACAATTCTCTCACAAAAGTGCAGATAGCCCCCTTCTAATCCAAGATGGCCTGGAAAACATGCTCAGAGTAAACACATCACTACAAGTAGGTCTAGAAGCAGCAAGACTGTATCTGGACTATGCTACAGCTACTAGCTACCCTAGTTTCAGAGGAAACACTAGAGAATGTTTAAAACAGCAGTGAAATAGCGGTGAGACATTAAAAAATGTTTTAAATAGCAGAAAATCAGCAAGGAGGCTCTAAACGATATTTCAAACAGTTAACAGATCAGTTATTTAAACACTGCTTTCCAGTTAAATAAGAACAAACAGAACAGATAGCTTAAAAACAATGAAAAACACCAGTAAATACTTTACAAACAGTGAAAACTAACAAAAAAGCTTTGTAAACAGTGAAACATCAATAAAATTTGATTTAACAGGCACAGTAAAGCAAACAATTGCAGTACAACAGTGTAGTTTACTACACAGTAAATGCAGTATAAAAGTAGGTGGCAGACAATAAAAAGTACAGTAAATAGTATAAATAAGCAAAAAACAGACAATGTATGGTTTTCTGGAAACTCAGACGCCTCTGGTCATCTGGTATCTCAGCTCAGAGTTGTGGCTGGTAGCCCACCTCAGTTTAGCTCTTTACAGTGGGTAAGTGACTGGCTTAAGTCCAGTTACTGTGCACGATGCATAGCTGTATATTACAGATATCATTCCTAAAAGCCAAGAATGCTATTGGTGGACACCTCACACAGATTTTGATTGAGTTCATTTATGACTAACAGTATGCAGATATATTATTTACATTTATCTTCTTATACGTTTTTCATATAATTCAGATTCTGCACTTACCTTGACATTACTGCAGTTACAAGGTATATGCTTTGGGACTGCCTCTGTCTGATGTTATCCATACACAGCCATTACATGGGTAAGTAAAGTTTGTGGACATTGGATGGCATCACTTTTAATATTTGTATGTGTTTAGGTTATTATGTGTATTTCTTCACTGGTGACTTTTTGTGCTATCATTTGCTTCTTAGCTGGTGAGTATGTGATGAGTGTATGTGCTAAACTTTGAATCTTAGATAGTAAGTGTATGTGTGCTATACATTGTCTGCTAGCCGAGGACATATTGTGGATGCCTAGGTCTGCCAACTACCTCTGCAGCTGGAGGTCCTCCTAAAGAATCCTCGTCTGTATGTGCTGGAAGTGCTGGCCTTTCCTGTGTTCCATGAATGTGTGCCCCTGGTTCTTGCTGTCCCTGTTGTAGCTGTTTACTCAAGATTATATTTTGCAACATGGCACAGGCTGTGAGAATTTCTGCACAAGTGCCTGGGTCATACTGCAGGGCACCCCTTGATGTGTCTAGACAGTGGAACTGTGAATTCAGTATGCCAAACACACACTCTTTAATGTTTCTAGTTTGAGCATGGGCATCATTGTATCGTTCTTCTGTTGGTGTGTGTGCATATCTGATGAGTTTCATGAATCATGGTTCTAGTGCATAACCTGTATGACCCCTAGTAAATTTTATGTAAAGTTGTGAGGTGTACCATATGTGTGAGTCATGGTACCTGCCTGGTTGCTTGCACATAAATTGAGGATGAACCCTCAGGAATTATAGACAACCTGGAAGTTGACTTAGTTGAACCCCTTTCTGTTGATGTATGTCCTTTCCTGTTCACAAGGCAGGGCTTTTATTTCTATGTGAGTGCAGTCTGTGGCCTGCAAAACTTCAGGGTGTGATACAGCACAAAATTCCTGCATTGTTTTTTTCTCTCTCCACTGTCATGTACATGGAAAATAGATGTACTGGCTTGCATATTCCAGCATAATATTAAGGCACTGATGAAATATTCTGGAGACTGAGGTCTGTGACACCCCTAGTATTTCCACTGTGGGTCTCTGGAATGTACCAGTAGCTAATATCTTTAATTTTATGCATACCTTAGTTTCCACTAGCATAGGTTCTCCTTAATTTCCCCTGGGTCTGATATGGGGGCAGGAGATGTTGCAGAGTTGCTATAGTATTTGCTTATCAACCCTGTCACACTCTGCTGCTTCGATGTCATGCAGTCCATGATATGTTACATGAGATCTGAACACCATTCTTCACCTTGGACAAGGTCTATAGTAGCAGCAGCAGTAGCATAGATTTGAGCCTGTTGCATATGCACATGCAAGAAGGCAGCAACAGCCCCTAACATGTTTTTTTTTCTAATTCTGATGGTAGCTGTATTTCAATAGGTTTTGGAGCTCATGCAAACATCTACACCATCTTTACATGATTACTTTGTAGCTCCGTATATGGCTCTGTCATCTTGGATTGGTTAATTAGCATGTAATTCAGCTAATTATGTTTACATTAGCATAATGTTCTGTTTACCTTTGTTTGGCAACTCCATACGACATGCAGAGCTATTTGATGACTACAGAATAGCGTTCTATCCTCAAAGCGCATACGATAGCAATGCAAAGATTAGACATTCATCAATCCAGCCCATTGTCTCAAAAGTAAAAATGAATTGTTTGCATTTACATAGTATTGCTGTATGCAGGTTACCACAACTGTATATCAAATTTTACTTTCTAAATCTTATTGATTTACTCTCAGCAACCTTTTGAAAAGTTGCACAGTGCCACTTAACAATCCTACAGGTCGGTTATTAGTGGTGTAGTTTTATCACCATTGTCTTTTCATTTCACAACTAAATTAACCTCTTTCAACTTAATGGGGAATGTATATTTTATTATACTCATTAAAAAGATGGCAGGAAATTTATCCCAACTTGCATTGTATTTATTTTATAAATATGATGCCTTTTCCATTTAATTTGTGTTTTTATAAGTCATTAGTCACCTGTTTTATTGGTCACACAATTGTTCCTATTATTATCTTTTTTAATACCACAAAACATCAATAGTCCATGCAAGTTTAGAATTCTTAGAATAGATATTGTGTAACTCCTATGTAATGTCCCTTACCCTTATAGCTGATATTTTGTTAATAATTCTTATTATATCCAATGTGCATATTCTTGGTATGCCTAATATCCTTATTTATCTTTTACAGAACTGGACTTTTTATTTCTGTATACAATGTTTTCCATTTGTTTGTAATTCTGTTAGTGTCTATATAACTCACGACTCATACTCTTGCAGTTTATTAAATGATTTTGTCTTTTATTGCTACATATAATTTGACTGTATAATTCAATACCTTTTTAGGTCATCCTGTGCATTTTTCACATTAGCACTATCAAAATTAAAGTGAAAATTCTATGTTTATAGATAGCATTCCATCTACCTCACCATAAATTAACATTGCAACAATATTTGTCACTGTTTCTGTCCTGAACATTGTGTTATGACTAAAAATTGGATGTCTACAGAAATGTGTGTTTTGATTTATGTCAGAAATTGAAAGTATATTTTCCATCAGATATTCACAGTCAACCCATTTCAAAAATTCAACAGTCTTACCAGGTGTGCTCCTGAATAATTTGGAGTAAATGACAGAATATACTGAAATCCTCAAATGTATCTCATTCTGTGCTCTGGCCATTTCTGTGTGGCAAATTTAAATCCCCCATCAAACTGAGTCTGTAATAAATGCCCGCATTAATTCTTCAATAAATAATTCAAACCACTGATCTTAAACAGTTTTCAAGCAGCAATGACTGCATACATGATTCAAAAGATCCAGGTAAAATAAAGCAGCATGTATATTTGCACTTTCAAACTCCACCGTAATAAGAGCTGGACTGCATCTGACATCCATGAACCCAATCAAACCTTCTCCTATGCCTACAACAACAATAATAATTATAGTCATGTAGTGTACACCCCAAAACTTCTTATAATAATCAAGTCTCTACAATAATGGCCAGTGTAGGCTCACACTCTGAAACAAGTGACAACATTCTAAGAATTCAAGCATTAACCCCTGTTCATTGGTCTAAGGTATGCTTACCATGGTTGTAGCCATTTGTACCTATTTGCTATCTACAGTTTTGCTGTATCAGTCAGTGCAGAGACTATGTATGCAGAGAGTACTGTCCCTTGGATGAAGACATTTCACTGATAACATCGATGATTGTACTTTTTAAATAGTATTTACTGTTCACAAAATAATTTGTTTGGGCTTATGTTGCTTAACTTGATTTTTCAGAAAATGCTTTTGTATTTAAGGATGTGTGTTGGCTGCTAGAGTATGACATTCCACAGCACAGAGGTGTTAATGAGTTAACTACTCCTGATGCTAATGTGCATTATTTTTGCAGTCTGTGTTGTTTTAAAGAGGCATTTTGTACCCTGGTGCAATTTTCCTACACTTGACTTATTTTATTGTCCTTTTGGGAAGGACATCCTTGTTGCACCCATGTTATAACATTAAGTGATATTCATGCATTTCATGACAGAAGTGTCATGAAGGGTGCTTATTCACAAATTTGAGGTATACAACAAACATTCCTAAGGTTAGGGAAATTAGTTTTTAGTGAAATTGTTTCAGGCACTTAGCATATAATCTCAATTATCCAGCTAATTGATAAGAAATTCAACAAAGTACATTTGCTGAAACAAGCAGGTAAAACAGAACTTTAAAAATATGGGGTTGTTTTTTCTCTAAGATTTGCAAATTCAGAGCATGTTACTTGATGAAGTATAGTGAGATATTACTGCAGGAATTAACTTCCCCATCAAACCAAAATAAAAAAAGAACAAGGCATTCAATGTTAGAAATTGCGGTTAAGAAATGTTGAAAAGAAGGTTGCTGGGAGAATTAGCTAAATATCACATATGTATATTGACTGTGATTAATGATTTGTCAGATGTAAATATTAATCCAAATGATAGAGATAACCATGACTTCACCTAAGGGACTTTAGAAGGCACTCATGAAATATTACTTTTATGGAACTCTGCTAAAGTTAACAGCAATGAAGATTTGTGAACCCAATAATTTCAAAATCACTTTGTTATCGCTATCAGACTTACAATAACTTTCATATTAGGTAGATTATACAAACTTTGAAGGATCAGACAAAACTACAACTACATAATTATACATGGGAATATGAATAAATTAAGCCTACAGCAATGAAATATTAGAAAAAGACAATTTTACAAATTGTGGAATATCCCGAGACAAAATCTGTTAAATTAGTTTTTAGTGAAATTGTTTCAGCTCAATATTAAAATAATTACTTTATGCAAAAGTTGATTTATTTAACACATGGTTAAAATATTTCAGTACTCTTTACTATATCATGTTAATAACTTATTGGGAAGATTTAATGTATGAGATCCTTATGTTTGTGGTGATAAATTACACTTAAATCCCTATAATATTGGGTTTGTGGCTTGGAAATATCAAAATATACAGTAAACTCTCAGTTAACCGGAACTCAAACAACTGGCACTCTCAAGCAACCGGCAGAAAAAAAATCAAAGAAATACAGTACAATTTTCATGTGTTGCACTTTCTGTTTTCCCCCTGCAGAAACAAATCTTATGTTTTTAGCGGTTTAGAGTTTTAAAAAAGGAAGATAGGAATGAATTCCCTCTCTCCCCAACCTGATAACAAGCCAAGCCAAATAGTATAGGGTACAGTATTAGTCAGACCTATTTTTAATAGTAACTCTCAAGCAACTAGAAACTACAGTTATCAGGCATCTACCAATCCCCATGGGTGCCAGTTAACTGAGAGTTTAATGTATTAATGGATTTTTGGGAATGCAGTAATATCAATCCATCTTAACTCTCAATCCCAGTTATATAATCTGATAATATTTTAAACTGTTTCTACTGTAATGCCCAGTGTGAGGATAATAACTAAAAAAAGTTTGTCTTTTGATAGAATTATTACAAAATAATTTCCTTTGTGAAGTTCTGTACTTCTAGAGAATTTAATTCGCATGGATTTATAATATATGAGAATCCAAGGGAAAACTTGTAAAGTGATATGTAAACATTACTTATACATGAAACAATACCTTCTGTTTTAGTAAAGATGACCAACATAAAGAATGTTAACTGTTAAAATTCCAGGTAGACTAGATGAATGAAACTACACTTAATATTAACATGTAGGAGACCAAGTATACACTATGTAAAACTTTTTGAAATTTTACTGAATTTGGACAAGATTTGTTTTGTAAAAATATACTTGTGATGGGTGATGGGGTTAATTACCCCACAACAAAGAGAAAACACAGTACTTCATGAAACAGAATCAAGTTATTGAGTATTGAAAGATGTATTAGTAAAGGGTGTTTAACCAACAAAGTATGTAAAATGTTCCACAGATAGAAATAATACACTCATTTGATAATGGTGCCCATCACTAACTAAATAATACAAAGGAAACTCAGACTTGGAAGTGTAAATATTGATGATCACTGTGGATGTAATATTCCAATATAATTTATAAATGGGAATAAGGGATTGATACTGATGATTAAAAAGTACCTAATAAGAATAATAAAAGGGGGTTAAACAAAATTGTTAGAGACTTAACAAAAGTAAATTCTAATTATGAATCCAAACTTGCACTTAGTACTATAAAAATATTAATAACATAATTAATTCTGAATGTTAGATTAACTCCTTATGTGCAATGATTTAATTATATCAGACCCCAACATGATAGAAAATGGATTTTATAACTGTTTTCCCTCCATTTTAATTGTAAAGATGCCACAATGGTGCAATTCGCATATATGCTAATTGCTACAGTCAACAAACATTTCTGTGCATAGAACATGAATCAGTTCGAAAGTCATTAAAATTATGACAAGGATTACTTCTAAGGGTTGTAATAATATGCATTTTGTACTATTATATGATATCACTACTGAAATAACTTCTATTCTTGCAATCATATTTAGCAACTTATTTTTTTATGGAACTGATTTGAGATCATGGAAGATTACACACATCCCCCAACATACAAAAAGAAGATAGATTAGATATAATGGACTACACATCTATTATTTTAACTATGATATTTGGCAAATCTTTTGAAAGAAATGAACCTATAAGATACTTTATAGATTTAATGAACAAATAACACTGGAAATCATTATTACTACATTTAAATCAGCTTGGATTTGTTAGTGAAAAATCCATGGTAACCAACCTGGAAGAATTCTATTTGTTGATTACAATGGCATCAGAATTAGGGCTATCTTTAGGTGTCATACAAGCCTTTGGTTCATTGTTGCATTCTGCAAGTTTATAAAGCAATTATTGATAAAACTTATAACTCATTTATCATAAACTGGGTAATTAATTGGCTAAGCATCAGGAAACAAGCAGTTATCATTGAAGATAAATTATCCAGTTTTGTATGAATATCAAAACATTAACAGAAGAATTTGGAGGGACAATATATATCTCACATAGGATGCCACTGCTCTGGAACAAAGCTTAAAACAAAGTTCGTCCCTGTCAATATTCAAGCACTACTTGAATCTATGGATAAAAAACAGAACATTTACCCCAAGACTGCCCCCTGTACTACTAATGGACAGAGGCAGCCCTTGAATGCTTTATCCCATATATGGGTCCCCTCAAATTATCTATGATATGATCCCAATTATTCTCATTAGGAGTAATATATAATTATCTACCATGCGATGGTTCAGGGCAATCGCTATCCAAATAAGATAGGTTAATTCAAGCACAAAAAGGGAAAGAGCTAGGCTTAAAATGGCCCATAAGAGCAGCAGGCCTAGTTCTTACATAGGAACCTATGAATCTAAAAGAGGTATCCCAAAGGTCTTTGCTCAATATTTGCATCACTCCCTAAGAAATATCATTGTTGGTTGAGCAATTATGCCAATGAGAGCAGAATTGGTTTTATTCTTACAAAACAAGATGGTGCTAATGTTATAACTATTAGTTTTTCTTTTGATATGCATGATGAGGAAGTTAAAAACTAAGCTTTGAGACAAATTGGAATCCTTCTTTAAACACATTACTACTAAGGACTAACAATGTATGATTAACCTTTACAAAACACACAAGTTCAATTGTTGAATATAGTAATTTTTTTTTGTAAATATACTATTAACAAATCAAAGAGTCTGAAGCAGTTGAGCGGAAGCTAACAACAATATGCCTTACATGGAGAAAGACAGACATTTTAAGTTATTTACATGGCAATATGTATAGTTTGGAGATATTTTCATTTAGGTTTATAAGGTATACAGGGACAAATACTTGCCAGCAATTCTTGTGGTAGAGTCATACACTACCACAACTCATAGACACAATAACAGAGTATTCAAGTTAAAGTTAAACAAAACTACAGTAAGAATGTCATTTTCAACACAATGATTTACTTTGAAGGTCATAATCACTATGTACATTCAAAAGGAACTTGGATGTATGGGAGGGTGACTTGCTTTATGACTTAGGTTTGAGGATATCAGTGTTCCTTGATGGTTTTTTAGGCCTGAATGCCTTACCTTAACTTTGGACCATTAGGCTCCATCAATTCAGTGAATAATGACAGTACCCTACGAGCAGACAGGCATTACACAAGAAGGGAAATAACAGAACAAAAGGAAACACAAAGATGTGAGGATTGTGGGAAAGGTAAGAGATAATAATTAGCTGAGAGCACACCAGGAAGGATGCAATGATTTCATGAAAATGAAATAGAGCACCATGTTGATTTAATGGGATGCTGTTAAAAGGCTTACGTGGGAAGAAGTAGCATGAGGAAGCTCTCAGGAAGGCATGGTTATCTGCATTAGCAGTGCCAAACATGAAGATACAACTGAAAAGGAAAGTGCAGAATGGAATGTAGATCAACAATGCCAGAAAACAGAGTAATTGTCTGCGACCAACCAGATAATGAGGATGCATATGTTGCTATCCACGCAAAGACAATTTACTAAGTGATTTTATTAGTCACCCAGCATCTAGATAATGCCAGACTCAGAAAAAATGCTGTTATAGTTTATATCTCTTTTATGACTGGAGAACTCTGAAACAAAGCATCTTTATTACAAAGGTAATTTACATCAACATTAATTCATTTGAAATTTATTTGCCTTTCATTAAACAAAAAGAAAAAAATACTTAAGTAGCTAACCATTTTAAAATGTTTTCTGTGTTTTGTAAAGGCTGAGTTTAAATAATTTTCTGTAAGTAGAATGTTTTCAAAATGTTATTATTTAAGGCAGTGCTATTTTAATTAACTAAGATAAAAGATTCTAGCAATATTTCCCAAGGTCTACTTGTTGACCTTCATCTTTATTTTGAGCACTACCAAGAGTTTATTAACTTCATTTCCCTTAGATAATTACTTATGATTTGTCTCAGAAAAAGTATTAGCAGCATTAATTTAAACAATTAGAACAATAAATAAATGCCTTTAATGCAACCAATATGAGCACTTGATTTTAGCACTCTAATGAATACATCAGCAGTATGCCATCTGCTTTGTATTGCTGTCACATAGTACACAGATCTACAAAAATAAAATGGATTTTTATTTATCAACTATATATGCAAGCATATTAACTTTTTAATATACTTATTATTTCAGAAATTGGGGCACATTAGTTAACAATGCCTCACTTAAACATTTGCTGATAAAAGAAACAAAATAAATGAATACTGAATGAATTAAAATAAACAAAAAATAAAAATGCCAATGGTAATACATTTGGAATTATAGAATGGTGTACATTTTATAAATTTTATCTTACTATGGATTCTGCCAAATGACCTAGGGGATGCCATTAATAAGAAGGTAGATACCATGTGAGTATCACAGGCAAGGCATCAAAATATTTTCAATTATATATGGTTAGCTATTTAGAAATCGATTGCCCAAACATGTGTAAGTATACATTTTTTTACAGTTTAATTTCCAGGTTAACGAGCTTGTCTACTGATTTAGTTACAACTCAAGTACAAAAGTACAAAATGAATCAGATCAATGTAACTAGAGTAATAGTAATACATGTAGGCATATGAAGAAGTTCAACTGTGCTGTAGCTTAATTATGAACATACATCACACATATTTATAATAAATAGAAAATATTTTGCAAGAAATTGAAATATACACCACAGTAATGATTTAAAACATAAGCAAGGAGGTTGAAGATACAATACTTCAGTAAATGCTATAGAAATTGTTTTTAACCATTATCGTGGAAGTAAGTCCACTTAGTATTCTGGTGTAGGTATTCCTTCGGATCCTTTTGGAAGGATTCTATGGTTTTACTGCTTACATTGTTTGAGAAATTGAGAAACGTATAAAGAATATCCATGCTATATGGAGAAAGGTAGTACAGTATACAAAATACAGGATTTAGACCAAGGAGGAGGTGGTAAAATAAGTGGGTTATGATACTGGAAGATCTAAAAACAAGCATAAAGTTCTCTTTGATCTACAGGAAATAGTCGGTAAAAGATGGAGTGGTAGAAGTGGAGGATAAAATGAGTAGAGAACACAGAATTAATAGTAGCTTGCATGCAAATAAAACAGCAAGCAAAGAAAAGAAGAAATGCATAACTTGCAATAGAGTAAATAGATGAAAATGTCCACAAGAGAATCAAGTGGTGAGCTTATAATTAATCTGAAGTTTTGAATTCTAAAGTATTATCAGGAGAAGAAATCAAAATACAACGGAGAAATTGTGATGTTAAGAAGAAGAGAGGAAGGCAGAAGAAAAGAAAAGAAGGAATGATTAAAGTGATCTGTTAAAATGTATGTATATGAGCTGTTTGTCACAGCATATGTAAATAAAAAGTTTATGTAAATGAAGTAGATGTTTGGATTTCAGATTGAGTTAATATGAAAAAAAATGTAATGGATATAAAATTCATTAAAAATGTAAGGATTAACATTGTACAGGTGTGTGCGTGTATGTGTACATACATGTGCATGTGAGTCTGTGTGAAGTTAAATAAGGGAGGGTAAATAGGCTACATGGATAACAAAATATCTATTAAAGCTAGTTATTGGTGAATGAAATATGTTGGGTGGAGCAGTAAGATTAAGAAACACATGCAATCCTATTCAGAATAAGTTGGATCAAATACATTTTCCTTTTCAACTGTAATTTGGATTACTTTGTTTTAAAGATCTTATTAGCAAGATAGTTTAGTTAGGTAGATTGGTGTGTGTAGGGCTGCTTTGAAAAATGCAGAGCCATTATGCCTGTCAAATTGCTTTCACACACACAGCCCAGTGTTTTTTGTTTAAGGTTTTAAACAAAATCCATCCATAGCACCGATATGAGAAAATTAGAGGTGATGACCATTAAACATGTTGTCATTAAGCTGATGTTGATGATTAAGGGGTAAAACAGGTTTCACGACAGCTAACATATTTGAGAATCTGAGTCTCATTGCACTTTTCTTGGGAGATTGTTACCTAATTTGGTCAATATTTTGAAATACATACATGTCAGCCAACCTTGTGCCATAAGGAAATGAAGCTCTGGCTATGACCCAAATGACCCGTGCTTTATTAATGGCACTAATGTTGAAGAGAATGGTCTAGGGAGGATGACAGTGGGTGGCTGATGCTAGCTTACCCATCCCTTATAAAGGGCAGAGTCTCACCCACTGCATTAATGATGCCTGATGAAGGGAAGATATTCATTCACAGATGTAACCAGGTAAGACCAGTCTGCAGGCTGATGCGCCACTGGATCACAAAACAACATGTGCAGTACTGTACACTTCTTCTCCTGACTGGCATCCACCTTGAAAGAGCAAGCCACCTATAGGGGAGGGATACCTTGTTTGCTGTAGCATAGACTAGATCCAGGCCTGCTGAATCTAGCTTTGTTTGTATGCTTGTTGTTTGTTTGCTTGTTATTTCCCTGAAATGCCAATTCCACCTAAAACGCGGCTTTTCAGCACTTCTGTGCATCCCTAGTGATATCTGCATTGCTTACTGTACTTATTTCCTTGTTTCACTTGAAAGAAAGTTACTGTTTGTCATTTTCGCATTTAAGTTACCTGCAACACATTGCATTTAAGTTACCTGGCACTTGCTCACTAAAGCAATTATATAAGTCAGCACTAAAAAATTAAAAGCACTACACCCTCACAAACTCCCCTTGAGTACCTTGTTCCCCATTGGCCCTTTTTTTTCAATTATAAAGAAATTCCCAATACTATTCTAGCATGACCAAAGGTCAGTTGTCAATATCCTCTCCGGTCCAGCTGGTGAATCTTGGAATCTTGAGGCAACGTTACAACTGCCTCATGTACACAGACAACCCTCTCCTCCTCCCAACAAATTCCAACACATGTAAGAGATGCAACCATATAGCTAAACTGGAGGCTAAGCTCTCTCAACTCAGCACTGGCATAACCAGTCAGGAGGAGAAGGAAACCCCACTCACTACAATTCCAGTTTCACATAGACCTACAACGACAGCAAACCAAACACATAAACACACAAAAACATACTCGGAGGCTCTAAATAAAAATCTGCCCAAGCAGCAGAGACCTCCAAAGCAGACACCCAAGCAACCGCTACCCCAAAACAAAACACGTGCAACACATAGCTCACAAAGCCAGTGTGCCAAACAGTCACAGCCCTTAAGGCTAAACAACACACCTGATACACTTGTAATAGGTGACTCTATCGTTAGGCACACTGAAGTCCTGCTCACCAGGCTGAACAAGGAGAATGTCACGGTGAGCTGCTTGTCGGGCGCTAGGATCTGCCACATAACACAAGCACTCAGGTCACTCCAAGGCAAGTAGAAATATGACTCAGTCATTGTCCATGCTGGTGTGAATGACCTGAGACGTACCTCCCTGGACTACATGAAAAGAGACATAGAGGAGCTCTCTGAGCATGTAGCCCAGGCCGGTATGACCCTGACCTTGAGTAGCATCTTACCCTCAACAAGAATGATGCCACAATATGAAGACAAGATGATCAATTTCAACAATTGGCTTAAGTATTGGTGTCATTCAAAGGGGATCCAATGCCTATCAGCCTGGGATGACATGCTCGACAAGCCACGATGCTTCTCTAGGGAAGGCTTGCACCTGTCACCCCTGGGCTTTCGGATACTGGCAAAGGCACTTGCTACCCCCATAGTGCCTTTTTAGGCAAGGCTCAAAAGACAAACCCACCTCCATAGGTATCACAAGGGATAAGAAACTAAGAGTAATGCTACTCAACGCCAGAAGTCTAAACCTCAAGATGCACGCACTCAAAACTCTCCTTAGCATGGAGAACATCGATATCTGTGCAGTAACAGAAACCTGGTTCAAGGCTCCCGAGAGCACCCCAGCACTACCAGGTTGTACTTCATACCATGCTTTTCGGCCCCAAAACTTGGACCGAACCACAAAAGGGTGGAGTATCAATATTCGTCAAAGATACCCACACCTCCAGGTTAGTGGCACAGCACGAAGCATCAGAGACTATCCATGTGCAACTAACAGTGGGTAAAACTGCCTTCCAGTTTATAGCCTGCTACAGACCACCCTCCCAAACCCAGGAACCCCACTCGGCTTTCCTGAGAACACTGGAAAATATGAAGGTCTCTCCAAACACCATTATATTGGGCACCTTCAACTACCCAAACATAGACTGGGGGCATCACTCTAGCTCCAACACCCTAGCCCAAAGTTTCCTAGAATTTATAAACTCAAATGCTATGGAACAACTTGTTACCACTCCCACAAGAGGGTAAAACATACTGGACCTGATCATCACCAACATGGAGACTCTATGCTCCAAACCAGAAGTGTATCCCTCACTGGTAAGATCAGACCATAAACTAATCTCACTGGATATTCACATCCCGACCCCACCCCCTGCCCAGAAAACCACAGTGAAAAACTTCTCTAAAGCAAATTTCACACTCCTTAAAACTGAGGTAGAATCCTTCAAAGCCCCCAGGCCTGTGGAAAATACGGCCCAGACTGCAGAATCCTTTATAAACGCATTCTATGAACACCTTCAGGAATGCATGGATCATGCAATCCCAAATAAAACCAAGACCCAATCCTCCAAAGGCAGACGTCCTGTCTGGTGGACCCCAGCCATAAACAAACTATACAATAGAAGGAGGAAGCTACTACATGATAGAGCAAAATCCCAAAAAGGGAAGGCATCTCTGATCAGTATTAGCAAAAAACTATGGGCACTCATAAAATCATCCAGGGCCAGCTTTGAGAGAAAAATTGCGCAGGACACTAAGGATAATCACAAGGCTTTCTTTAGTTATGTTAGGAACCTGGGTGGGAATTCCCAGATATGCTCAGAATTAGTCCAAAATGACAAAAAATACACTGAACCCACAGACATTGCCAACATCCTAGCTGACAGGTTCAGCGCAAACTTCTCCCCCCCCCACCAAAAGGGCAAATATCTTTCCCAGCAGAGTGCTGCCCCCTGACATCTCAGATGCTCAGGTAAGAGCCGCCCTCTCCAAAGCAAAAAACACAGCATCAATGGGACCAGATGGTGTTCTGGGCTGTGTCCTACATGAACTCCAAGAAGAGCTAAACCCAAACATAAAACTACTGTTCAATCTCAGCCTTACTACAGGATATGTACCTAAAGAGTGGTGTACAGCAACAGTGGTCACTCTCTACAAAGGTGGTGCCTCAACGGATCCTGGAAACTATCGCCCCATAAGTCTGACTAGCTTGGTCTGCAAAGCAATGGAAAGGATCATCATAGACCTCATAAATAAAGATATTGGGGACCTACAGACACTGGATCCTACCCATTTCAGCTTTGATAACGGCAGATCCTGCCTCTTAAACCTGGTCAATTTCTTTGAAACAGTCACCAAGGTCATTGACGAGGGGAAGGTGGTCCACACAGCCTACCTGGACCTCGCAAAAGCCTTTGATACAATACCCCACTCTGGCATTATAGATAAGCTCAACAGCTTAAATATAAACCCCTATGTCACTAGATGGGTTGCAAACTGGCTCAAGGACAGAGCCCACATGGTTAGAATTGCTGTAGCCATGTCAAACTCCAAATCAGTTACAAGTGGCGTCCCACAAGGCTCAGTCCTGGGACCTCTCTTGTTTGGTATATATTTCTCAGAGGTACAGGCCAACATGGAAGGACTGTGGCTGACCAAGTTCGCAGATAACAGCAAACTGGGCACCATAATCGACTCTCCAGCCGACAAAAGCATTGTCCAAAAGGGCCTCATAGAAACAGACAACTGGTGCCAGAGCCATGGCCTCAAGCTAAATGCCAAAAAGTGTATAGTCATCCCCTTTGGCAAAAACAAAGTGCCCACAAATTACCGCATCGGTGGTAATCCATTAAGTACAGAAGAAGTAATTAGGGACCTGGGGACCCAAGTTGATAGCAATCTCTCATTTGACAACCACGTGGCCAAAGTGGTTAGAAAAACATTTTATATAGCCCACCTAATCATGAAGGGATACACATCTAGATCATGGGAGGTCATCGTGCCTCTTTACTCATCCCTCATCAGGCCCATAATTGAGTACAATGCCCCTTTTGGGATGTACCTTACCAGACACCTGCAGCAACTGGAAAGACCCCAAAAGTACCTCACCAAGAGGATCAAAGGGCTCAAACAGATGCCATATGCTGCCCGGTTAAAGAAACTCCAGCTCTACTCAGTGGCATACCACCTGCTCAGAGGCGATCTGTTCGTAACGTATAAAGCCATGTCCAACCCGGAATTAATGGACATGCTGCCCCTCAGAAAATCCAAATCCCATCGAGCTACGCGCTCGAGAGACTTGAACCTCAGCACTGAAATAAATAGGACATGCTGGAGGGACAGATTCATAACCCAGAGGATCCCTTCACTCTGGAATAAAATCCCAGTCCAGGTTAGGCAGAGTCCCTCATTGACTCTCTTCAAGAGGAATCTTGATGAGTGGATGGGAGATCATAGGTTTACCCTGGGTATCACTTCTGTGTTACTGTTAGCTAGAGAGCACAGTATACTAACCTCGAAAAAAGGCATAGCAAAATTAATTTAAAATGGGTGGCGAAAGCCAAACACACTCTGGCTAGGCTTATAAATGCCCTAGGGCAGATAGCGTAGTATGAACCTATGAACCTATAAGAATAGGCTCTGCTACATTAGGCAGATAGGCCTGACCTGTCCACCCAAGTCTTGCTTCCCCAGGGCTTTATAGATGAGGAATAAATGGGCTATAGTTTTCTCTCTGCATCTGGGGTTGTCTATCTCTTACCCTAGGAGGAACAAACTGGTTGAGGTGATGGGGTACAGAAAGAAGCAACTCTGGGCAAATCCCACAGTGGAAAAGGAGGGGTTAGGAAATATTTTGCTATACATAATCTTTGATATGACCAGATGGAGAATATTTCTCAGAATTTTATAGTATGTATGGTGTGACTAAAATGAATCTCCTATCATGGTTAATTTATAACATTATGACACAGTCATATGATGTCCATCAGGGAAGACTTCAAAAGTAAGTAAGATGATCTAGATGTCACTATGATTCAACCCCCAGCAACCAAAAAGAGCACAATCTTTTAAGGATAGTTAACTCAGTTTAGTGGTTGAAGCATTCAGATTAACAGGTTTAGAATTTGGTGGATATGATGACTTTGTTCATGAGGCTAAGGGACTGGATAAGGTTGAAAAATGAACAAGATGCACTTGGATTGATTGGACAATAGAAAAAGCTAAGAGGAGATATACACACCGATTACATTATTTTCTGTAAACAAGCTCAAATGCTTAGCTTTGAGTGGTACTGCTCTGGATTAGTTTGTTAGGTGCTGCTGATGTCAAACAGACTGGCAATAGATGGTTAAGGCCATGAACTGAGAAAAATTGTTGTCCTATATTGAATTATGTCAACCTTTTAACTGCAAACATTCTGATGTGAAGTCAATGAAAGGTAAGTAGCCATGTGTCTTCACTTGTGCTTATTTACTTTAGCTAATTAACAAATAAAATCTGAGGTAAAATATGATGAAATGTTCTACATTTTCAACTTAAGAATATGCAGTCACACTGTCGTGGATGCTAAAAGGAGAACAAGCGTTTTATGGAAAAGGGGAATTTTTGTTTATTTATGATAGAGAAGGGTGGTGAAGGGTAGCTAGGAGACAGGAGTGTTTTTTTTTTTTTTTAGTAAACTGTATGAACAGAGAGGCAGCAAAATGCTGGAAAGTAAACCATTGCATGATGCATATGAGGGAAGGAAATATAAGATGTTCAATGAGAGTGACAAAGGTGGATTAGAGAAAACAATAACAGTCAAGTAGGGAAAATGTGTAAACTTTACAAACAGCAAGAAGAATGCTTTTCAGGATTGCAACCAGTATGAAAAGTATTGGAAAAGGAAAATTGCCATAAAAGCTAACTTACTGAAGTGCATGTTGTCATGAGTAATACCTAGACCATTCTCTTCTGACGCAAGGCAGCAAAGCTGCTACCACTGATTTTATGTTACAGAGCTGATGGTATTATGTGCACAGTGGGACGGAGTTCTCAGTTAGAATCTACAGCAGGACCTGCTAAATTCTGGACAGAGAAAATAATGACTTTACAGTTTATATTTCTATTTGTGAGATTTTAAAGTGGATTAGTGCTTTACCTGTGGTAGTTGTGTATGACACAGGTGAATGCTGTCCACTAGAATAGGAGCTGCACTCTCTGTTTTAGTTACTTTAATTAGTTTTGCTTAATTGGTGACACAAGTAAACTACACATAAAGAAAAAAAAAACACTTCACTGTAATAAGCTAATCATCACATTGTAAGAGACTGGCTTATTACAAATAGATATATGCCTCCCCCAGGTTTTCCAATGGAGACTACAAAAAAGACATTCCTTCTACTGGCATACCATTGGTTCATAGGCTCATACTAGACAAGTAACCACCAGAGCCTATACATAGTTAGCCATGCAACCCTGCCTAGTTTTGTTATAGAGTTCTAGTGTTTCTGCTGGTGTTTGTCTTGCAGATGTGCAAGAAATCTGTCAGAACTGGATCTGAGGAGACCAGATTCATGACATCCTGCTTCACCCATCCAGGTACTGTTTCTGTGCCCTCCTTCCAACCTTCTGTTAACATATTTTATTAAAAAAAATTAAACTGCATTAACCTCTTTGCTACAAATGAAGCAAGCTGTTGCTATGGTTTATATACTACCTTCTTGGAGTGCTTAGGTATAGTTGAAAAAATAAATTTTTTTAACTTTAAAGTGTAGCAAACTGCTTGCTACAATGTCGCAAGTAGTTGCTACAGTTTTGACCACACACAAAGCGCTACACTACTCAGGTCTGACCACAAAGGCAATACCAGCTTTTAAACGCCATTATTGCATTAAAGAGAGATTGGGATTGACTGATGCTGCCGCCCCAAAACTCTGCACCCAGGGCAACTGCCCCTCTCATCCCACTCTAGCTATGCTACTGATATCTATCAATATATATATATATATATATATATATATATATATATATATATATATACACACACAGAGAGAAAGATAGATATATCTGTATATGTGTATGTATGTATGTATATATATATATATATATATATATATATATATATATATATATATATATATATATATATATATATATATTTATATGTATATATATGGATTCACTTTATAAGCTCGAAATTTTGAAATCTTGAATTACACAATCTCAAGCCCATAAAGTAGGAAATCCAAATACCCGTAACAACACAATCACGAAGCCGTAAATCCCGAAACCACAAAACCGCGAAATTCAAACTCCCAACACTTTCAAACACCATTACAACACACATGCACACAACTAAATAAGCACACCCACCTACCCTTATGATAATCAGGGAGGGCAAGCCCCCCTGCACCCCCCACACCCCCTAACAAAATATTCTAACTCCAAGGTCGCACTACATACACACAGACAGAAAACACCACCACACAAACTACATTCCTCTTGCACACACACACACATCACAGTAACAACACACACTAACACACACTACAGCCCCTACCCAACAACCTTAAACATAAACACTTACCTGAATCCACGAACACAGCGCAATACCAGAACTGCTAATTCAAAGTCTCTCGCATTCGAGATTTTGAATTTCACGCTTCTGGGGTTGCAATCTTTCAATCTTTCCACTTTATGTACTCGAGATACTGAAATTCGAGATTTCAGTATTTTCAGCTTATAAAGTGTATATATATTGATATATATATATATATATATATATATATATATATATATATATAAATAATTATATATATAAATATATATATATATATATATATATATATATATACATATATATTGATATTGATATATATATATATATATATATAGCACATCTGATTTGAACTAACATCGACATTTTACCGACGCATTCAGACACTGCACAGTTTGAATAAACAGCATTGCCCACATACCAACAAACAAACACACTAACCATAACACACAACGCATTGAAATCTGGCCAACAAACACTAATCACTGTCTGATTTGTTACAACACAACTTTCAATCTTGCCCAACGATATCATTTGTCCTTCGCCCCACAAACACTCACATTTATTACGATTAAATAATTCCGACAGCATTCAGCTTCACTGTTTCGTTCATTGCCATGCCGATTTCGACCTTTGACGGATGGATTTTATTATTGTCTTGTCATTGTCCAGACGATGATCCTCAGATAGACCCATATATATATATATATATAACAATATCAATATATATATATATATATATATGGGTCTATCTGAGTTCATCGACACGTTAACTTATCGACAATTGATTAACCGACACGAGAATGTCGAAAGTCACGTCACCGACGCCAGAAGATCGACGAGGCAGAAGACCGACGGAGGAAGACACCGACGCTGAGAAGCTGTGATGGGGTAAGGGTGCGAGTAAGGTAAGTGTGCGATGCTGGTGTTTAGTAGGGTAGGGGTGGGATAAGTGAGTTAGGTTAGGGCGGGTTAGGTGAGTGTGCGAGTAAGGTAAGTGTGCAATGTTGGTGTTTTGTAGGGGTAGGGGTGGGATAAGTGTTAGGTTAGCGCCGGGTTAGTGAGCAAAAGTAAGGTAAGTGTGCAATGTTGGTGTTTTGTAGGGGTAGGGTGGGATAAGTGAGTTAGGTTAGCCGGGTTGGGTGAGTGCGACAGTGACGGACCCAGGGTAAGGGTTTGGGTCAGGGTTGTGGTTAGTTGTGTATGTATGGGTTAGTGTTTGTTTGTAAGGATTTTGGTGTGCTTGTGTTGTGTGAGTGTTGGATAGGGATGTGTTTTGTTTGTTGGTATGTTGTGTCGGGTGTATGGCGTCGTGTTTGTGAACTGTCCATCTTCTGGCCGGTTAAATGAGTTTCGTTGTTTTGGTGTCGTTAATTCGTATTTTAAAATGTCGATGAACTCACATAGATCCTGATATATATATATATATATATATATATATATATATATATATATATATATATATATATATCTATATATACATATATATATATATATATATATATATATATATATAGTAATATAGATATTTATTTATCATTTGCTTACCAGACAAGTCCGACTGGAACAGAGCCCATTTTTAGCAGAGGCCTGGGGAGAAATGCTCCAGACATGTCTTTGGAATGTGGAAGGAAACTGGAGCACCTGGGGCAAATGCACACGGACATAGGAAGGACGTACAGATTTTGCACAGAAGGCACCAGCCAAGAATCAAACCAGAGAATCTCTTGCTGTGAGGTGACAACGCTAACCCCTGCATCACTGCTCCACCCCATATACATAGATAAATAGATCGCCATAGATATATATAGATATAGGTAGCTATAGAGAGAGATATTTAGATAAATATAGAAATATAGATATAGATATAGATATAGATGTCATTCATATGTCCAAATGCACACAGGGTCAAATATTTCTGGGCTGTATCTTCTCCAGGAATGAATGTTTGAGTGAATGCCATATTGTGCGATCAGCAATAATGCCAAATGCAAGGTCTATTTGTGGTAGCTGTATGCTGGCGTACTGTGTTGAGCTCTGAAAATTGCACTTGATCTTGTCAATTATTTTTGTCATCTCCATTGTAAATGTTTCTGGCTGTGTCGTGAATTATGTAGGATTTAATTAGGTAAATACTGCCAGATGTTGAAATTTCATTCATGTTATTGTAAAGAAAATGCATTTTGGTGCAGACTGGTTTTAAAGTGAATTAGAGTGACATCTAAACATTGCTTCTGTTTAATTTTGGCATTTGTTCATAGGTTCATACTAGGCTATCTGCCCTAGGGTATTTATAAGCCTAGCCAGAGTGTGTTTGGCTTTCGCCACCCATTTTAAAATAATTTTGCTATGCCCTTTTTCGAGGTTAGTATACTATGCCTCTGTCTAACAGTGACACAGAAGTGATACCCGGGGTAAACCTATGATCTCCTATCCACTCATCAAGATTCCTCTTGAAGAGAGTCAGTGAGGGACTCTGCCTAACCTGGACTGGGATTTTATTCCAGAGTGAAGGGAGCCTCTGGGTTATGAATCTGTCCCTCCAGCATATCCTATTTATTTCAGTGCTGAGGTTCAAGTCTCTCAAGCGCGTAGCTCGATGGGATTTGGATTTTCTGAGGTGCAGCATGTCCATTAATTCCGGGTTGGACGTGGCTTTATACGTCAGGCACAGATCGCCTCTGAGCAGGTGGTATGCCACTGAGTAGAGCTGGACTTTCTTTAATCGGGCAGCATATGGCATCTGTTTGAGCCCTTTGATCCTCTTGGTGAGGTACTTTTGGGGTCTTTCCAGTTGCTGCAGGTGTCTGGTAAGGTTCATCCCAAAAGGGGCATTGTACTCAATTATGGGCCTGATGAGGGATGAGTAAAGAGGCACGATGACCTCCCCTGATCTAGATGTGAATCCCTTCATGATTAGGTGGGCTATATAAAATGTTTTTCTAACCACTTTGGCCACGTGGTTGTCAAATGAGAGATTGCTATCAACTTGGGTCCCCAGGTCCCTAATTACTTCTTCCATACTTAATGGATTACCACCTATGTGGTAATTTGTGGGCACTTTGTTTTTGCCAAAGGGGATGACTATACACTTTTTGGCGTTTAGCTTGAGGCCATGGCTCTGGCACTAGTTGTCTGTTTCTATGACGCCCTTTTGGAGGATGCTTGTGTCGGCTGGAGAGTCGATTATGGCGCCCAGTTTGCAGTCATCTGCGAACTTGGTCATCCACAGTCCTTCTGTGTTGGCCTGTACCTTCGAGAAATATATACCGAACAAGAGAGGTCCCAGGACTGAGCCTTGTGGGATGCCACTTGTAACTGGTTTGGAGTCTGACATGGCTCCAGCAATTCTAACCATGTGGGTTCTGTCCTTGAGCCAGTTTGCAACCCATCTAGTGACATAGGGGTTTATATTTAAGCTGGTGAGCTTAACAAAGCCAAACTGGGTAGGATCCAGTGTCTGTAGGTCCCTAATATCTTTATTTATGAGGTCCATGATGATCCTTTCCATAGCTTTGCAGAACAAGCTAGTCAGGCTTATGGGGCGATAGTTTCCAGGATCCATTGAGGCACCACCTTTGTGGAGAGGGACCACTGTTACTGTACGCCACTCTTTGTGTACATATCCTGTAGTAAGGCTGAGATTGAATAATAGTTTTATGTTTGGGTTTAGCTCTTCTTGGAGTTCATGTAGGATACAGCCCGGGACACCATCTGGTCCCATTGATGCTGTGTTTTTTGCTTTGGAGAGGGCGGCTCTTACCTGAACATCTGAGATGTTATGGGGGCAGCACTCTGCTGGGATAGATATTTGCCCTTTTGGTGGGGAGAGAGGGGGGGGGGTTTGCGCTGAACTTGTCAGCTAGGATGTTGGCAATGTCTGTGGGTTCAGTGTATTTTTTGTCATTTTGGATTAATTCTGAGCATATCTGGGAATTCCCACCCAGGTTCCTAACATAACTAAAGAAAGCCTTGTGATTATCCTTAGTGTCCTGTGCAATTTTTCTCTCGAAGCTGGCCTTAGACGATTTTATGATTGTCCGTAGTTTTTTGCTAATACTGATCAGAGATGCCTTCCCTTTTTGGGATTTTGCTCTATCATGTATTAGCTTCCTCCTTCTATTATATAGTTTGTTTATGGCTGGGG
The DNA here is from genome assembly GCF_019279795.1 of Protopterus annectens. Lineage (NCBI taxonomy): Eukaryota > Metazoa > Chordata > Ceratodontiformes > Protopteridae > Protopterus > Protopterus annectens. Next base: position 789,236,190 of record NC_056736.1, on the reverse strand, counting down.
TCCACCAGACAGGACGTCTGCCTTTGGAGGATTGGGTCTTGGTTTTATTTGGGATTGCATGATCCATGCATTCCTGAAGGTGTTCATAGAATGCGTTTATAAAGGATTCTGCGGTCTGGGCCATATTTTCCACAGGCCCGGGGGTTTTGAGGAGTGTGAAATTTGCTTTAGAGAAGTTTTTCACTGTGGTTTTCTGGGAAGGGGGTGGGGTCGGGATGTGAATATCCAGTGAGATTAGTTTATGGTCTGATCTTACCGGTGAGGGATACACTTCTGGTCTGGAGCATAGAGTCCCCATGTTGGTGATGATCAGGTCCAGTATGTTTTCCCCTCTTGTGGGAGTGGTAACAAGTTGTTCCATAGCATTTGAGTTTATAAATTCTAGGAACCTTTGGGCTAGGGTGTTGGAGCTAGAGTAATGCCCCCAGTCTATGTTTGGGTAGTTGAAGTCACCCAATTTAATGGTATTTGGAGAGACCTTCATATTTTCCAGTGTTCTCATGAAGGCGGAGTGGGGTTCCTGTGTTTGGGAGGGTGGTCTGTAGCAGACTATAAACTGGAAGGCAGTTTTACCCACTGTTAGTTGCACATGGATAGTCTCTGATGCTTCGTGCTTTGCCACCAACCTGGAGGTGTGGGTATCTTTGACGAATATTGATACTCCCCCTCCTTTTGTGGTTCGGTCCAAGTTTTGTGGCTGAAAAGCATGGTATGAAGTATAACCTGGTAGTGCTCAGGTACTCTCGGGAGCCTTGAACCAGGTTTCTATTACTGCACAGATATCGATGTTCTCCATGCTAAGGAGAGTTTTGAGTGCGTGCATCTTGAGGTTTAGACTTCTGGCGTTGAGTAGCATTACTCTTAGTTTCTTATCCCTTGTGATACCTATGGAGGTGGGTTTGTCTTTTGAGCCTTGCCTAAAAAAGGCACTATGGGGGTAGCAAGAGCCTTTGCCAATATCCGAAAGCCCAGGGGTGACAGGTGCAAGCCATCCCTAGCGAAGCATCGTGGCTTGTCGAGCATGTCATCCCAGACTGACAGGCATTGGATCCCCTTTGAATCACACCAATACTTAAGCCAGTTGTTGAAATTGATCATCTTGTCTTCATATTGTGGCATCATTCTTGGTGAGGGTAAGATGCTACTCAAGGTCAGGGTCATACCGGCCTGGGCTACATGCTCAGAGAGCTCCTCTATGTCTCTTTTCATGTAGTCCACCTCTATTTTTGGCTTTCTCCAGATTTTCTCATAGAAAGAAGTTTGGAGATATGGTTGATAATTATTCCTCTGTTTTATTTCTATTCAATATAAATATATATATATATATATATATATATATATTTTTTTTTGCTGTTTGTTGCTTTGAATGTCCATTCTTTACTGACACAGTCCTATATATATATATCATGCTATCTATCTATCTATCTATCTATCTATCTATCTATCTATCTATCTATCTATCCATCATCTATCTATCTATCTATTGTGTGTATTACATAAAATCTAAAAATATTTCATCCAATCACAAAATATCTATAATATAATCAAAAAATTACTGGAATCACATTTTGTCTAATGCTTCAGATACAGAAAATACTCTTCCAAAACGTATTTTTTGCAGGGAACAATCCCTCATGTACCCCCACATCCCCTTAATTAAATCTATTAACTACTCTGATATACAACAGCATAGAAAACATAAAACATCACACAGTGAATCACTGTTGATGCACAGCCTTTTGAGCGGACATTGCAAAGGTACAAATGATGCACCAGACGAATTTGCCTTATAATTCCTATTGCACTACCACCATAATCCAAACCAGCACTAAGATTCTATAGCCTACCAGACTTTTCAATCAAATGTGATTAGATTAAATATGTTATACAATATATCTACATATGTTTGTGTGTTCTTCCTATGTGGTTGATATAGGTGGTGATATTTTGGTGGAGGTTGTTTGCATGCTGTGTGTACAGTGTGTGATCTTTTTTTTTTTCATTTTTGGTGTATCTGGTGTGGTGTTTCCATAACTGATGACATGAACAGAGTAGTGATAAATGCAAAATATCACAGGATGAGTAGAGATAAATGTTTAAACATGGAGATAGGAATGTTGATAAACAAAAATCTATGCATCTCAAGTCAGCTCTACATTTCTCTTCTTAGTTCACTGCCTGCTAATCATTTGTCATCCCAATATTGAGCCTAGTTAATCTTCAATGAGGAGACAACCAATCGGTGGAGGGCATCTTACAGACAGCTGTGAGAGGGTTTCTTCTTGTTTCAGGCCAAATCTATCTCCTGTACCAGACACATGCACTGTCACACTAATAATTAATAATGCATTGCAAACCAAGTGTTCTCATCTTAAATCTCAGGATGTGAGATCACAAAATGTGTTCCTTTAGTAATGTACCCTCCACATGCACATGAAGTTTACTGGGAGAAAGTGAATTGGCATTCTGAAGCTGGCCCATGTGATGCATTCTGAGCACATATCTGTCAAGTACCTCCAACTTTACAAGAAGCCAGATATCTCCTTCCCTCCACACCCTCCCAAGACTGATATGTGTTCTATGATCATTACTTTAGTCCCCCCATACGACTTGGCACCATCACCACTTGAGCTACTAAGTGAACTTTGTTTATCTGAGAAAGAGTCAGGGCTTCATCCGTCTGTGCCATGCATTTTTCCATCTATCTCTCTATACATATTGCTTGCAAATAAATTAATTAATGCCAGAGTTAAAGTTTAAGTCTCACATCCTCCATTCCTGGAATGATATTATTTTGCTCATTTTGAGGTTTCTCAATAACTATCCATATTTGTAAACATGCCATCTGCTGGTGAATTACTGTCCGTATGACTTAGAGGTTGAGAATTCTGGCATAATCTAATATTCTAGTATTAATTCTTCTAGCTTGCATCATGCATGCCTGAGATTTAAGATAAGAACACCTGGTTTGCAACATATGATTACATATTAGTGTAACAGTGCTATACATAGTGTAGGAGGGTACATTGAAATTGATTGCGTGCAGAAGAGCTGTGTTGTTGGAGATGTAAACATAAGGCCAGCTCTGTTTGATTCTCTGCATACTGTGGTATCAGTTATGGTTACTGAATAATAGTATTTAGCACATATTAACACTAAATTAGGCATTCATTTAATATGCCATGATATGCATTATAAAAATAGTTCTTCTTTAATAATTTCATTTACACCTTCAAACAGATCTGGACCCCAAAGCAGTCTAACTGTGTGCAAGTCACCTAACCTGACAACGCTTTCGGGCTGAGTATAAAAAAAGGTCTATGGAGAGATCACTGCTCTACCTTGGAAAACTAGCAAATAAATATTGATTTTACTTTTGTGTTTATAGACCTTAGTATGTTAGTATAATCTCTGGCTCCTCATTATATGACTTGTGTACAGTTCTGAACAAGAATCTAACTCATGGCTGTTATATTGCAGTGGGTAGTACCTATTGCACTGGAAGCAAATTAGCTAGTATCAAATGCATTTCTGGCACTGGGATTACATCATTTAGCATAATCAAAGCTGATCTTTCCGCAGTTTTCCAGTCTCTTCATATTCTATCTGTATTCCATCTTAGCTGGCTATCTTCATAACAGAAAATTAATTTGTGTTTTTTTGTTAAAACTCTAGTACATCTAAAATGACTGTAGTTTGATGTTAAAGAATTAATATTCAGTACGAATTATTGATGGTAGATTTTGAAACAGGATAGCCAATCATTTTAGGATTGAAAAAGCATTTTCATTACATCATAATCTTGATTTAGTTTGTCAGTATGTGAGTGTGTGTGTGTGTGTGTGTGTGTGTGTGTGTGTGTGTGTGTGTGTGTGTGTGCACGCTTGTGTGTGTGTGTGTGTGTGTGTGTGTGTGTGTGTGTGTGTGTGTGTGTGTGTGTGTGTGTGTGTGTGTGTGTGTGTGTGTGTGCATGTGTGTGCGTGTGTGTATGTATGTATCTGTGCATGTGTGTATATGTATGTTTGTGTATTTGTGTTCCCTTTCATGATAGTCTCATTCCCACAGCCTCCATTGTCTAACTGTGTGCAAGTCACCTAACCAGACAATGCTTCCGGGCTGAGTTTAAAAAAAAGGTCTATGGAGAGATCACTGCTCTACCTTGGAAAACTAACAAATAAATATATAAATAAAATAAATCAAAATAGTCTACACTGAAACTAACCCCAGGATTCAGCAAGCTCTGCACAGCGTGCAGGAATAGTGCAGGAGGTGCTGGAGGCAATATGGCTGCCAAGAGATCCAGGAACAAGCTCCCGGGATGTGCACAAGTGTTCCTGCACTATTCCTGCATGGACACAGCTCCTGTATGCTAATTACCCCATTTGCGGATGAAAACCATGCAAATTAGATGAATTAGTGATCCAGGAAGCTGGCAGCCCCCAGTGCAGGATTAGTGTAACCTGCAGTAATGTACTCGGTTAATAACCGAGTACATTTCTGCAAACTACAAAATAGAGCCATGACAGCTCCAAATAAACAGTGTATATAAAAATAAGTGGTCAATGTGCCCAAACTCACACTGGTAAACTCAAAAGACAGGCACAGCAGATCAGCAAGAGATGTTTATTTTCACTCCAGAACAGAAACAAAAGCGAGCGCAGCTAGAGTTAGGTTCAATGACATGCACTTCATCAGAAAAGCTGTTTTTGAGCTTTTCTGATAAAGTGCATGTCGACGAAAACACGCTGAGAACTGTAGCAGCATTATTGTTTTTGTTTCTGTTCTGTTAGGTTTGTTCATGGAGTGAAAATAAACATCTCTTGCTGATCTGCTGTGCCTATCTTTTGAGTTAAACAGTGTATATAATATGGAAAGCATGCCAATGGCCAAATATATGGCCACTGGCATGGAAAACAGTTGCAAAAAAAAAAAAAAAACTTTTTTTTGGCCGATTTCAGCCGTTTAAGCATAGGGCAGCAGCGAGCAAACTAGGTTGGCCAGAAAAAAAGTAAAACCCTGAAAAAAGCTTTTTCTGCAAAATCACAATTTTGCCATTATAGTCAATGGCAGGCAGAAGACAACAAGGCCAGTGAATAGTGGTTGCTAAGGGAGAAGGCTCAGTGTCAGACTTGTGACTAGGCATTAGCAGGCAATTCTATGCAAATGAGGGGAATGGTACTGAATCACAGATTTCCCCTCATGGTTAGCCTGTACCCAACCGTGTAGGTGCAGGAAAACCATGGTGCAAGCCTAAGAGTTAGCTGACATCATAGAGGGTTGTGTCAGGCACAATGTAAGCTTATTGGAGCTCTGTGGCTCGGGGTTGCCCTTAGCTTAGCAGAGCTAAGGAAGGGGGTGTGTCTGAAGCTGCCAAGCACACTTTATATTGCTTAAAAGTGTGTGCATGCCGAGCGCCGAGTTTTAAACAAAAAAAAAAGTAAACCAGGAAATAGCAGCTGCATTCACATCTGACCACTGGGTTTGCACGGCGTGCCTAGGGGCTTAAACAGGAAGACAATGGGAAGGAAAAACTGCAGTAGGGAGGTAATCAAGGAGAACTAGAATAGCTGGCAGGTGAAATGTATCAGAATCATCCAATTACACAGGCAGCAGCCCAGCCCAGCACACTACTATAAACTATGCAAAAACCTTTACCTCTGTTTTTTCCCACAAACTCTATACCACCAGTGTACACAAATGGGGAAATTTTACCTAACAAAAGCAACAAAATGATAGGGCCTGCATTCACTCTCATAAATCAACATGTGGAAGAGGCTGAGGGTGATGAGGATGAGAATGCTGATGACCAACCTACAGTGAGGAGAAGGAGAAGAGTGCACAGACCCAGGGTAACCTACCAAGGGCTACATGAGCTGGAGATAGTGGAGCATTATAGGGTGGACAGGGGCCTCCTACAGCAAACTGTTGAGCTGTGCCGGCCACGCTTCACACACAGAACCAACAGAGGGGAACCCATCTCAGTGGATACCAAGGTATGTGTAGGCTTAAGAATACTAGCCACAGGTACCTTTCAAAGGCCACCTGGGGATATCTTAGGGATCTCGCAGGCATCAGCATCCAGGGTACTCCACCAGTTCCTGGATGTCATGTCAGCACATGCCGGTGAGCACATATATTTCCTCAACACCTGTGAGGTGTTGACCAGCAATATGCATCTCTTCCACCAAATAGCAGAATACCATGAGGTAGTGGGTGCTATAGACTGCACACACATATGCATCAAAGCACCATCCGGTGAGTGGGGTAGAGTCTACATAAACCACAAGGGCTTCCCTCCATCAACTGCCAGATCGTGTGCAATGCCCAGGTCATTATAATGAATGTGTGTACTTGCAGCCCTGGAAGCTATCATGACTCCTACATCTGGCATATGACGCAGCTGTACCAGAGATTTGCCAGTGGGGGCATCCCATATGGCCACCTAGTGGGGGATGATGGTTACGCACTGGAGCCATGGCTGATGACACCCATCAGAAATGTGCACACACCCATACAAGAACTCTATAATAAGGTACACGCACAGACAAGAATTATAATAGTGCATGTGTTTGGGATGGTCACATCAAGTTTCCAGTGCCTGGACATATCCGGTGGAGCTTTGCAGTACTCATCAGCTACATGTACCCAAATTGTCATCATAAGTGCCATGCTATGCAATATGATCCTGCGGAAACAGCTGCAGCAGGAACAGCAAGACCACACAGCCCCCCCACCATTGCCAAGGCCTGCACAGGCACAGAGTGACTTGGAGGAGGAACAACCTGAGCCTGCCCCAGTAGGCAGAAGGAGGTGTGCCCAGTATGCCCAGGCCTTGGCAAAGAGGCTATGCATAGCATATACACTGACACGGTAGGAACCCAGGGAATGACACCTCACTCCAACTTGCACATACAGAAAAAGGGATGCCAAACATGACACCACCTGTGCTTAACCATGTATAAGGAGTGTACTATGTGCATCTGACATAGTCAGCCCTCCAGCACTATCTTCAATACTGGCACAGCCTCAGGGTAAGTCACGCTCACTATCAATTGCTGAATGGAATAGAATGTTCTGCTAGCTGTATCTATGGTATGGATGTGAGCATGTTAGGGAATCAGGTGGCTTATGGGATGCCAGCAGATAGTAGACACCTATATCGGCAGCATGAAATCCTTAACAAATACTGGTGTCAACATAGTAGGCAGTACTAGACAAGGTGACAAAACTGACTACAGGACCTGTGGTGGGCCAAATGTTTGTCCATAGGACACACACATGCATGTCAGTGAGGCTCACATACCCAACAACAGTCTCAGCCACCAGGACAGGTGTAGACAAACACAAAGAAAGGCTGTGCTAAGGCCTCTGATTGATGACTATGGAGAACAGCCTCCCTCCAGACCTACAGAGACAGACTACATCAGGTCAGGCAGTGGGATGTTAGTTCTGAAGGGTAAGAAGTCTGAAACTGAAATGTAGGTCAATAAAACCTAAGAACTGTAGTACAGTCATATGCCTCTAGTCTGCATGATAGGTCAGAATACAGACTGAAATGGAGTACCTGAAGTAACAGTACAGTTACAGCAAATGTGTACAGTTGTCAGGTGTGACCCCCCCCCACACAATCCTATGTAGAAATGTAGTAACATGTACGTGTAGGTATAATAACAGTGGAGCACAGATTACCTGAGCTGGCCAAAGTTGTAGGATAGATTGTAGCACGTGTATAATATAGAGGGCTGTGTGTGTTAAGTTGGTGTGTGTTGTATATTGTGTGAAAGTGGTCAGCATGTAGGCATGGTGGGTTGTGTTCTGGTGGCCAATGGCCAGTACTGCTGATGCCAAACACAATGCATCCCAGCAAGACACATTCCAGCAGTAATCCATACTAATTGTTCTGATGTAATATCTGTCACCATCTGAAATATGGACATGGCATGAATGTGGGCCCAGACATACAAGCAGTTCACAGGTGGAAGTACCCTAGATAGAGAGTGTATAAAATGTTACTGTCAAATAGACACACCTTTGGAATTGTACATATAGGTTATCAGCACATTAGTTGGCTGTGTAGTATGGAATACTGATGTTGTCTGACCAAACACTGGCAGACCACAAAAGTCACAGGAATGTAGTACTGAGAAACTGCTGATGCTACTGCACAAGCCAGCATAAGTGGAATGCCCCACATATATCTGTAAGTCAGCTGCAAGTAGCTTCCATACCACACATGCACTCAGCTCACCCCACCATCAACCACAGGTACCTTACAGGTCTTATCCCTGCTGTTGGGAATGAGGTGTCCCATGCATGTGTGTCCCTAGCTGTAAGCAGCACCCTGCCAGCATCCACACCACTGGATCAATAAGGACATAAACTATTGCCATTAACACCTTGCACACCTACCCTCTCACCCCAGGGGAATATAGTTGCTTGCAGCCTGGGACTGTAGGAGTGACACAATGCACCGGCCTGCTACAGGTGGCCTGCATTACTATTAAATGCCCTACAGTCCTCTGTCAAAGGCCTGTGTCTCACCCATGCTGCCACTGTATGTTATCTCATGGACTCCCAAATAACAACGTAACATAGTCCACAGAACCCAAATGCAAGGCCATGTTGACAAATCCCAGTAGCATGTCCACCATGTCCTACTGCATGAACTGTGGACCAACCCCTAAATACTGCTAGGATGAAATGCTAACTATAGGGATACTTATCAGATAATGTTTGCATAATGCTCGGAAGAGGATAGAATAACAGAGGGGGGGTAGAAGCATGGACGCCACAGAGCGTGTGAAGTCTAAAACTCAGCTGTGTGCACGTACTATCCCTCCCTGCAAACACAGGAATGGGTGGCAGTAAGCCTATGAGCCCTGCCTCTGGGTAACCTGTGTGAAACTGTACAGCTGTGAGGTATGGCCACAGCAGGATATGGCCATACTGTCACGTCGATGGATGTACACCTCAGCCACCACTGTACCAATGTGCTGAATCATTTACACAGACCCATCAGCAAATGTTTGCAGCTCCCACTCCAGAATGGCATGATTGTGCAAGAATATGTAGGTTGCAGACCACAATACTGGACACAGCTTCATTCATCCTGTGTTCCCCAGGAAATTACTGCAAGCAGATATGTATACTTGACAGTAGTTGATGACATAAAATATCACAGTGTAAAACAGTACATATGTCTGAATATCTCTGCTAATACCAAAACCATATAGGAGAAGCAGCACAGACACAATTACTTACAGTGACCCACTATCCTTTGCCCATTGTGACTCCATATTGTCAACTGATCTACAGATATCCTGCAGAAACAGGTTGCTAGCTGTAGGTGTAGAACACAAAAGCCTGCACTGGAGTAAAACTTACTTGGAATGGATTCACATATTCAATACAGGTCATACTGGGCATGCTCCCACACTTATGAAGCCCATGCCTGTCAACAACAGTGGACTATACATGTCTGACAGTCGCAGATGTTTGTGCGCACACTCCACATTGCACACCAGTCATGTTCTGCCCACACATTGGTTTAGAATACACACATATATCCAAGGACAACACAAGATAATAGGCCAAACTTACACATACATAGATGTGTGGAAGAGAGTGACAGACAGTGACAAAGAGCTTCCCATCATGAGGCCTGTCCCACCTAACACACATCCAATTGGCTAAAACCACATGATGTGCAAATGTCAATCACTGTAGACATTTGCTTCTGGTATCACTCAGCACTGTAGTGTCTGTGGTGCTTGTGATAACTATGTAACATGACTGTACAAGTCATTATTCATCTAGCAGTTGTATACCCATTCCTGTTAAATGTAAACCTGTGTGTGACTGAGTGTTGTGTGTGTGCTTCCAGATGAATGGTTTATGGCCCATTCACACACACTGCACTCCCCATTGCCCTACTTTGGCAAGCCTGCTGATGTCATTCACTTTGAAATTCACCTTTGGGGAAAGAGTAGCCCTGTAAGCTCTGTGGCATGTGCTATAACTGTGTAATGCTGTAGTGTGATGTACTAATTAAGTAGGTGTTCTAATCCCAACCATGGCAATTGTGAAACTCTGTGTGTTTGTTTGTCTGTGTAAGGATCATGCTTTTGAGGTCATTCACAGTCACTACAATTTCCATTGCCCTACTTTGGCAAGCCTGCTGATGTCATTCACCTTGAAATACACCTTTGGCGAAGGAGTAGCCCTGTAAGCTCTGTCGTGCATGCTTTAACTGTGTAATGCTATAGTGTGATGTACTAGTTAGGTAGGAGTTTGAATCCCAGACATGGCAACATGAGACTCTGTATGTGTTTGTCAACAGTATCCTGTGTGGAGGTAGCTGTCCTTGTGTACTAACAGGACTCATTGTGGGGTGGGGTTTGCAAATGTCTTATAAGGAGGACCAATTATATGTCACAATGTCCAACTTACAAGGACAACATATGTCAAACAGCAGAGAGGCTAGTGTAGACCACCCATACCCCTACATGTGACATTATGGATTGGGGAACAATATAGGCAACTCTTCTATTACCCAGAGAACACTCTCCACCCCTGTCTCATACACAAACACACTTGGCTAAGCAACAACTACTATGTTGGCAGTTCCCTGCATATTGCCCACAGATAGGAACCATGGTGTGATTGCAGTGGACGACATAGGACATGGCAGCCTATTCCATCCCTACAATAGGCAAATCATTGTATACAGTGGTCCTTTGCTATGTTCCACACTGGACACCTGCAACAACTGTAGAGTCAGCAGATGTAACCCACAAAGGAAATTCCATGCCTTATACACATGCCCTGTATGGACAGATGCCACTAACACCAGCAAAAACCTGTATCATGCTGTCAGTGTAAGTGCAGAATCAACCTGAGTTCCATTGCCAGTTCTCACCACATGAGATCAGAAATGCCACATCAGATGATAACAATCTGTCCACACAACATGCTCCAGACACCCCAGGTATACTTCCACATGTCACAGAACATGAATGTGGGACATGTGCACATGCCAGACACTGTCCATGTTATGGAATATAGAACACATACATGACAAGCATTGCACAGCACTGGCCACCCACAATAGTAACCCAGATGAGTGGATGGTGAATACAATACTCACCTGTGTGGGCCAGTCCAGAGACTACACCTCTGAGCCACATTGCAGACCATTGTCATGTGGCCTGATGCCAAGGTATAACCTTTACCTAGCCTTTTAGAGCCTTCTGGCACAGTCAACCACTACACATCTGTGAAGCAATAAACCCATGCATTTCAGTACTGGCAAACCTGTGTGTGTGTGTGTGTGTGTGTGTGTGTGTGTGTGTGTGTGTGTGTGTGTGTGTGTGTGTGTGTGTTTGTGTGTGTAGATGAATGATCTGGAAGCCATTCACATTCACTACACCTCCCATTGCCCTACTGAAGCATGCCTTCTGATGTCAGTTACCTTGACATACCCTTTGCCCATATATCAGCCTGATAACCTCTGTGGTGCATGTGATACCTGAGTAATACTGTAGTGTAGCAAACTAGTTAGGAATTCTAATCCTGACCCTGCCAACTGTGATAATGTGTGTGAGTCCCTGAGAGAGTGTGGCTGTGTTATCCTTGACACCTGCTTTTGTGGACAGGCACATGTACTACACCTACTGTATTCCTCCTTTATCACTGTTGCTGATGTCACTCACCATCAAATATACCTTTGGACAGCTCTCCAGCATGTAAGCTCTGTGGCACATACAATAACTGCATAGAAATGTAATAGCAATACATAGACAGGCAGGGGGTTGAAACCCTGTACTGGTAAGTGTGTGAAACACCTTTGTCTCTGTCTGTCGCTCTCACTCCATCTCTGGTGGATGTGGAGAAGTACACCTGCTTTGCTTAGGCAGCTGCTTGTGTTTTGTAAGTGATGCTCATGATCAGCAGATGGCCTGTGCATGAATTGCAGTCGCTCACTAGACGAATGCATGTGGAACAGCTGTGGTAACATTCTCATAGCCAATTGCATGGAAACACACTCCTATAACTAGGAACATCATGTGGGTGTTGGACCTTTTCATTCACTGTAAGCAAGACTTCATGTCAGTGTTTGGCAAACATCATCACAGAGGGTAGTGGGATATACCTCTTACAAAATACACTGTGGAGACAGGCCAACAAACAGGAGGGGGATGTTCTAGACATGACTACAGAATGTAAGTCTTGCTCTTCTACATTTGAAGTAATATAGGTTTAACAGGGTTTGTGTGGATATGGCCGGTCTACAAGATTTAATACCTGTCATGACAGTGTTATGTGATTGAGGAAACTCCCACCTGCAGACTGGCCAATGTTTGGAGTCTTACATGTGTTGTGTTACTCACACATGTCCTATCTTTAGAAATGCAGTAGCATAGTCTGAGGATTGCAGTCAGTACATGGTGACAGCCATGAGACTGACTGACTTCATAACCCTCAGAAGATATATGTCACAACAAACCCTGTTACACCAGTAAATGTATGAGGTTATCACAGCAACATGTCAATATTGGCCCTGTGTTTGTGCCTCCAGCCACAACTCCATCAACTTTGTACATATGTCATGCAGTAAGAGGTGCAGTGGTAGCATTGTCACCTCACAGCAGGAGGTTCTCCCTTTCGATTCTCAGCTGGAGCGTCTTCTGTGTGGAGCCTGCATGTCCTCCCCACGGTCGAGTGGCATTCCAAAGACATGAAGACATGTGTGAATGGGTATGCCTTTGTTGAAGGTTGGCACCTCGGCACTGCAAAAATCTATTGCCAATCATTAGCGGACCGGAGTTCCACTGTGGCAACCCCTAACCGGGAAAAAACAAAAGAAGAACAACCTGATAATAAGCCAGTGAGATATCAGACTGTTAGACATGTTATGTATAGTAGGGGTTATATTTGAGGACAAAGCCTGGACATTCTATTGTAGTGTGTACAGTAGTGAGGTCTGTGTACTTATGGTGATTGTCAACAGAGTGTGTATTGTGAATTTGTACCTTGGCCTGTGTGCAGACTGTGGTAGATGTCATTATTCTTGGTCCTGTTCTATCTGATGTTGCATGCTGCTCCAGTGTATGGTACCCTATCGACTTACATGTTTGTAGGGCCAAACCCACACATGTCCCATACCACAGTCAGCCATCGGAATACACTGTGTATTGGCCCATTGTATGTATGGTTAGTGTGTGAGTGCCACATATGAGGATGGTGTTGATCAGACAGTCCATATACTGTAATATTAAGCATGCTTACCATATGTGGCTGTGGCTTGTGTTCAGATTGGTTGTGGGTATGCACTTTCACACACGTGTCTTTTACTCCATGTTGTTATATGCCTGCAGAGTCTGCTATATTTGCAGGTGGATGTGTATTTCCCCATAAGAAATTGCCAGTGTTGTGGCAGCCTGGCTGTAGTTTGCACAGTGCTTTGTGACATGCCTAGCAGCTTAGTGTACTTACCCAGTGTGATGTTATGTCCAGATATTTGTTAGATGTACTGCTGCCTGGCCACCATAACTGTTGTGTATTTCTGACAAAGCATTGGGATGCTGCACAGATGTATGTCACTAACAAGTGGGTAGTATGTGAGCTTGTGACCTCTGCTCCTCCAGTTATTATGTGTCAGGACAGACAGGAGTGTGTAACTGCATAAACTGTGTGAGCATATGTATTCCAGTATTTACATGATATACACATTTACATGGCTAACATCCACATTGTCAGGCTTGGTCCACATGTCTAGCACTAAGGGGTTCTGTGTATACCTCTGGACTGACCAGAGTGTGTCAGACTGTCCACATTTATTAGTTATATCTCTGCTGTATTCCACATTACCATTACTGTGATATCTGTTGTACTGTACTGTGATGATCTTAGGATGTCTGTCAGTAACTGATGGCGTACATGTCAATATCAGATGTGACTTCCCACACACAACATTCCTGTTAAGACAACCCCTGTTACAGTAGCAACAGTCTACAATTATACCTGAAATACTTACATGACCTGCACTTGCACTAAGAGGTTTCAACTATTCTGAGGTATGACTCCACTCCATGTTCTGGACATATGCTAAACATATATATATAGATATATACACATATACATATATACATACATATATGGATATATATATATATATATATATATATATATATATATATATATATATATATATATATATATATATATATATATATATATATATACACACACACACACACACACATATATATATATATATATATATATATATATATATATATCCAGATAAATCTATATATGACCATATATATAATGCAATATATAGATGTAAATAAATACATATATGTGAATATATATGTGTATGTACATGTACACATATATCTACATATGTATGTATGTATATATATATATATATATATATATATATATATATATATATATATATATATCCATATCCTTGTTATGTGTAAACATTACTGTTGTTTATACCTTTCCAGATATATCACACCATATTTATCTGGTATGTGTATATTTAGATATAACAACATATGTGATTCAACAGTAATATCACTAACAAGTACTACGCCATTGTAGAAGTCATAGCAGTTGTTCAATACTATTCAGTATGTGTACCGACAAATATATTAGAAAAACAAGGTTAAAATACTTGAGAAACAACAATGGGACAACCACGGTAAAGCACATATATTTAATAAACAATAAGCAGTAAACAGATAAGTGCTTTCAGAGATGCCTCCTTCATCAGATCAATACACAAAAATATAAAATCAGTCAACCATGGTAAAGCACATATATTTAATAAACAATAAGCAGTAAACAGATAAGTGCTTTCAGAGATGCCTCCTTCATCAGATCAATACAGAAAAATATAAAATCAGTCTGCATATAAATATACTTGAAAAAACAAACTTGTATATACAAGTGTTCACACTATGTATGCTGCTCTACTAAAAATGTGATTTATATAGCAACCTGTGCAAAATGTACTTTTTTTATGTTGGTAAGACCAATAGAATGTTAAAGGAATGGATTTTACAGCATATGGGTGATATACGGAGAAATTTGCAAAGAAGTGCAGTAGTGCAACACATTAATGAATTTCCACAGCATTATTTTAAATTTATGGCTTTGGATATTTACACTCCTGCACCTAGAGTTGGTGATATAAAGAATGCCACAGAAGTAAAAGAAATCCACTGGATACCTGGTATGAGAGCTGATGTTCCACTAGGCTTAAATGGTTTTATACCTTTAAAACCTCTTTTAAAGGCTAGAAAATGTTAATTGGTTAAAGGTGTTAATTAATGTAATTGGTTTTTCAAGTGTATTGATCTGATGAAGGAGACATCCCTCAAAGTGCTTATCTGTTTACTGCTTATTGTTTATTAAATATATGTGCTTTGCCATGGTTGCCCGTTGTTGTTTCGCAAGTATTGTAACCTGCTTTTTTCGACATCGGGACTGATTTTCTCCTTGTTGCTGTTTGCCTACTTTATATTAGAAAAACAACAACTGTCTTCACAGCTGTGATGGCTTAGTGGTTAACTGCTGTGACTATAGTATACAGGGTCCTGGGTTCAAGGGCTGTTTAGTTTGTTACTGGTCAGAACAAGGGCTATTGGATACAGAGTGGTTAAGGCAGTTTTGTGCAGGTTTAAGCGGGTTTGCACAGGTTTGCGTGATTGTAAGTGCTGCTAATGTATGGTTAAATGTACAGGTGCTTACACCTTATAGGCTTCTCTTACCAGTGCACAAATCTGCTTAGCATTTATATCACAGCAATTCTGAAACATGCTAAGCATGGCTCAGCCCTGGTAACCAGTGCTCACATTCAGGTCTGATAAAACAGCAGGGTAATCACATCTTTAATAAGTGTATTTAATACCATGTACATAACATGCGTTTATGTGCTGTCATTACAGTAGCAAGGGGTGTGAGTCTACCGTCTGGGACACCTGAGTGTATATGGCTTGTACAACACTCATTTCTGTTTGAATGTGTTACATACATGGGTAGTATTCCAGGTTATATGCAGTCACACTGGCATGTAATGTATCATTACATTACTACTGTTGTCAGTGCTTTCCCATGTAAGAGTAGATTGCAGAATGTAATACTGGAAGCAAACACCCCGGCATGCAAAGATGGACTCTGAGTCCTCACTGTCGTGTTCCTGGTGTGTGAGCTGTGTCTCATTAAATATTTCCTACTGGATATTGATCTGACATGTGGAAAATAACTGTAGACTACTGTGTGTATAGCACATGTCAGTGAGGGCTGCCTTGTCATGTAGTAATGGCATAACTATCAGTGGCAGATGTCTGTCAACACATTCATCCTAATGCATAGCTAGTTGGCTAGCTGATGTCTGTCTGTCTTCTGTATAGATGTGCAGATGTCAGGTATCCATCTTGGCTACTTACAGGCAATCTATGCTTGACTGACACTGGCATGTCTGCCCAGCTGTGTTATGAATGCCACAGCTAGGAATCCACACCCTGTAAGTACCACATGCCATGGATACCTCAACTACACTACCACAGTCAATAGAACATGCATGGGTACAGGTCTCCAAGACAGACACTGACCACGTTATGTAATACATGTAGCATACATGTCAACTGGAGCACCTCACTGGCCCTTTGCAAGAGGCAACCAGATGATTGGGTGATGCATGTAACTCTCACACTGAGGATCACCCCTGTGGTATCTGTTGATAGATGGCCTGCTGGCACATGGCAGGTTGCATGATACCACTGTACACACATCCCCTACAGTTCCCATCTCTCCATGGACAATGGCCTGGTACACATGTATGAATACCTGCACCGATGGGCCCCAGTACTGACAAATGTGTATGTGTGCATTACTGAGAATATCAGTGTCTGTGTGTTGGTAGACCTGTAGTTGAGAATACCCTGAGGTCCTTCACACCCACCGCACCCCCCATTGCCATACTTAGATGTGGCTGCTGCTGTACCGGATATTACCTGTACCTTGTTAAACTCTTCTCCCTAAGGGCTACCTGGGGCTTGCAGTGTCAGCACAACACTATTGTACAAATGGGTTGATACACATGGGATGCCCACTGAGTTCTGGCAAGTGTGTGCATGTGTGCTAGTGTGTATATTTGTAGGGTACAGCATTCTGAGGCCACATTCTCCCAATAAAATACATCTTGCCACACAGTATTAGGGATAGTGATGCTGCTGACCGTAGGAAAGCCATGACAATGCATCACCCTACTATGTCTGTGGCATGTGCATTAGAAGCATATCCCTGTAGTAGCACTCTTGAGATAGACAAGGGGTTGTATTGCAGTCTTGGTCAATGTGTGATGGTGGATATGTCAGAGTATTATTATGGGTTTCAGTGCGTACAATATCCACTGTGAAGTGTGGTTTCTGGGTATACTGTCTTTACACCATGGTACCCCCGGTACATGTGCCATGTTCCACTGTATGGGGACCACTGTCACCATCAACCATACAGGTAACTGATAACACTATCCAGCCCAGTTATGCATGTGCTGTGTGCAACTTATCTGTAACAAAATGGACATAGTGACAAGGTAGTTAGCACTGATAAGCCCAGGTCTCGCAGATGTGTGTCTGACTGTTATGTATTTGTCAATGTGTATATGACAGTATGTCACACTATGTATTGTCTATAAACAACCAGTACATCCCCCATTACCATACTGTACAGGCCTGGAGATGTTCTTCACGTAACATGTAACCTGGAACACACATCATTCTAAAAGCTGTGTGGTGTGTGCAATTAAGGCCACACACATCAGTAGCACTACATACCTAGGTAGGGGTTCTAGTCCCAGTGTTGCCAAGTAAGAGTGTGTGTGTGTGTGTGTGTGTGTGTGTGTGTGTGTGTGTGTGTGTGTGTGTGTGTGTGTGTGTGTGTGTGCGTGTGTGTGTGTGTGTGTGTGTGTGTGTGTGTGTGAAGGAATCTACTTCCGTTTGCAGAATATACATGCCCCAGGAGGTCATCTGTCTAGGAACTGCCTGGCATATGCTAACATTTCACAGGTATCATCTTGTGGAAATACATTCCATCACAATTAGTGGTAGATGTGTAAATACCCTCTTCCCCACTGTATATGTGTGCAGTGATACTAGGGTTAGTATATATAGCTGGGGGTAGCTCTTGTGGACACAGCCACCATCATTGCAGATACTGTTGAGTGTATCCCCCCACTTAGCTGGCTGTAATACTGTACAGTTCATATTAACAGGTTAAGCAGTTGCCTATCACACTGTCTGTGGTTCTAAAGCACCTCTCACCCTCCAGAGCAGCACACTTATGTTTACCAAGTTGAGGATTGCACTACATTGGTGAAGGGGACATATACCCTGCCAGTACCATCATCAATGACATTAAACTAGTGGTGCGCTTATTTCCCAATGTGTTGTTGTGCCTATTCTGTCTTGATGGTATTACATAGGCTATAATGGGTTTCTTGCACAGGTACATACATACATCCATGTGTACAGTATTCTCTGTGTATTGCATCAACACCAAAACCTCTGTGTGTGTTGTACACAAACATGTGGTGTGTACCACCCAGCACACTTACCATTGTCCACAGTAGAAGGGCTGCTGACAGCAGCCACCATGCACTCACCTGTATACACCACCCCAGACCTATCAGCCAAGTGGCACATGCAGTAACTGTTATACAGACCTGTGACGTATTCACCTGTACCCAGGATATGGCACAGCCAAGGTGTCACCATAGGCCATACTCCTTGTAGGATACAACAGCAGATCATCCTCCTGCTGACACATGGACACCTACAACACAAACGGAATACATTATGGAGATCACAATCACTCAGTGTTAACAGCAGCTATAAGGCATCATGGCTGGACAGCTACACTTCTTGATATGCAAGCATTAAACTTTACTGCTGACAACATGTTACACAGCATTACATTGCTACACCATAGGACAGTCACCCTGTGCATCAGAACCGTATTAGCCTGTCCCTGCATCAATGTTAAGGATGACAGGGAAGTGGCGCAGATATCATCATATGCACAGGGTGTGTTGTTGGTTTGCCAGAGACCTAGGCAGAGCCATACATTTGACACCATGTGTGTGAGTGAGGGAGTTTAATTATTAATTTGGCCGTGGTGTTGTGGTGTGTGTAGGTATGGGGTTTCCCTAGCTGTGTTTGTATTGCCTGTGAGTATGCATGTACACAGTTCTGCCATGTGGCTGCCCTGTACAGGTGTTTGTTGGACAGCCTCAGACCGTACCTAGCAGGTGTGCAGTTCACTGTCTCCAGCCATGGGCATGAGAACTGTGCTTACCAGGGGTTCCACGGGCAACACCAGGTATAAGCCATGATATGGTACTCTCCCCTGATAATGACGTATGTCCGCTGGATCCAGGTCCCTCCTGGGACTGCCCAGGGCCACGTGCACGTGGCCTGCTATGGTGCGATTTGGAAAGCACCCCCCCACAGTACTAGGGCTGGTACTGCCACTATGGGACTGGCTCTGTGTTCTGGCACATCCACGTCGACCTCCAGCTGTTGGTGTTGCTGGCCTACATCCACGTGGCTGTCGCACTACTCCCATCATATGCTCAAGCATGAATATTCCACAGTCGAGGATTCCCACCATCTCACCAAACCATCTATCCATGACCTCCGAAAAATAATGAAGGGCACCTGCAAGATTACGGATGTTGTCAGTAACAGCTGAATGAATAGCCCTCTGCAGCCTCAGAGCCTGTCTGGTGTACTATTCCATATGTGCCTGTGCCTCCATGATGGCCTGAAACATGTGTCTAGTGGTACCAGATGTGGCACTTTTGCCAGGGCATGATGACCAGCAGCTCTCCAACAAGCACCCGTGTACATCTGCCTATGTGGTACCCCACCAGACATCCTGCTATGGCTGCTATTTCCAGACACACGTGCCATAGATATTACACTGTCCTGTCCCATGCCACCAACTGTCAACTGTCCCTCAGCTATGACCACTGGTGATGGGGTATGTATAGGCATTGTAACTGTGTGCGGGAATGGGGGGGATAACAGTGGGATGTCAAACAATGCAGCTTCAGCCCTGACAATCCTGCCTGTGCCTCAACACACCTATCATCATTTTCAGTGTCTGTATGGACACCAACATCAGATTGCCCATAGGAGAGACCCTGACCCACCTTGCCACCTGTGAGGGGAAAACAAGAAACACACTATAAGACCTGTATGTCATTGCATAACAGTATACACACACACACACACACACACACACACACACACACACACACACACACACACACACACACACACACACACACCTTGACATTCCACCATACTACTTACCTGTCCCTGAGTTTACCAAATGTCCCTAGTGTTTTCTCTTAAGTTCCCCATCCTGCATCAGTCTTGAATAATTACAGTCATCATTAATGTATCATTCTTCTAATTGCTTAGAAAAGTGATCACAAAACATGACCTGTTACTCCAGTACCTCTATAACTTCATTGGAGTCAACTCCCTGATGTCATCCAGTGTTCACCCTGGTTTTGTCCAGACATCTTGAGCATGGCCCCCATATGTTATGGGCTACTACAGTCACTCAGTAATGTCATGTACTGGAGTGTCATACGTAACTTTTGTTCAGTAGATGCAAGATATGTTGCTCTATTAACTTTTTATGTGGACTACAGTAATAGTTGGAAACACTCTCCGGTTTTGTCTAGTAATTCCCCAATGCATCTTTAGTGCTGCATACATAGGTATTCTTTCACCTTTCTGCTGATTAAAATTAAAACAGTATCCCTGGTGTCTAGTTTTCCATCCCAATGCATGTTTCATTCTGCAGATTTTATTATACTATCAGCTGTCCTGAGATTACATGTCAGAAAAGTATTCCTGGTGTCTCATGTGTCTGTCCATGTCCATGTACTGCATGATTTCAAAGGGAAGTTGAAAGGTATGAAAAACCCCACACTCACACATGTGCATACATGGACACACACACACACGCACACACACACACACACACACACACACACACACACACACACACACACACACACACACACACACACACATTCTACATACATCAAACCCCTCCACTCCACCAGATATCACTTACAGACAAATTAACCCCCCCTCCCACACACACACACACACACACACACACACACACACACACACACACACACACACACACACACACACACACACACACACACTTACAGGTGAGGTTGCACAAAGATATTACACACAGACCTCTCATTACCCATCTGTCAACATGCATGACATATGGCACTCAACAGCATGCAGTGCAGCTATAGTTAATCCCTGCTATAAACATTATACATCTCTGTGATGCATGGGTTGTGTTAGTAGGTGATGCCTCTTCCCCTGGAACACACTGCACCCATGCACACAGTATTGCTGTGCACCTGTTCGGCACCCTGGCATGTACTGTGCACCATACCTCACAGGTGTACACACCATTGCTGAATGTGTATATGTGTGTCAGTTATGTTTGTTCTGATGCTCGCGGCCCCTATGTGTTTGTCCGACACATACCTGGGATGATATGTGGACAGATGTCATTTGTGAATGCCTGATGCCTGATTTTACAGATCTCATCATCAGCGGTGCATGTATGGCCAATAAAATACAATTACACTGACAACCTTCAAACCTTACCATGGCTATGGGGAGTGTACACACCCTTATTGATATGGCACTCTCTCCCTTGATATGCCATGGGGCCACATTACTGCATGTGCTAACATTACACAAACCTGATATGTGACATATGTCCTCTGCAATCAAATGCAGTGTCAAACAATTGTGTTAGTTGTGCAGATGTTGATTGAGATGCATACAATTTGTGGGTGTATATGTGTGCACACCCTTATCATGATGGTTTGTTTCACCTACCGTTATGTGTAATACAGCGTTCACTATTCCTGGCAGGGGTATACTAGCATGGGCCATCTGCATTTGCCAGTATTTGGTCACTTTGCCCTACAAATGTCCCCTAACTCTGCATGATTGCAAGGTCAACTCATGCGCACATCCCTTGGAGGTCACCCAGTGCCGTCACTATTGCTGTGGAGTCAGGGTTATGTCTGCCACAATTCCTGACCTTGACTGTGTGCAGATACAGTCATTTGTAGCATGCTTTGGATCTCAGCTTCAGTGCACTGTTGTGTTTCCTGATGACACCCTCTCCCCACCCTCAGCCTTTTTGCAGATGCTTGACAACTATGGCCTACACATTTGTGTCATTTTGCAGTGTCTGAAACTCTGAACACCATGTGTACCGGCCTAGTCCCTGCTAATGAATGGCAAACATATAAGTGTACACTGGCACTGGCAAGGTACGGATGGTGATGGTGGGCTTGAGGTGGGGTGAGGTGTTGGTTGTGCAGCATATGTATCTTAATTGATACTGTCTGTAGGTTTCCAACGTGGTCTTGGTACATCAGTACACATTGCAATGCATGCCTTTTGGAGACCTTTGCTGTTATTCATACGCTACCTGTAGAGAGGCCTGGCTGATGTTTGCTGTGGTACAACTGTCCTATCTGATTACCCTAACCCCTGGGCTGAGACAGGTACTGCACAGCC
Organism: Protopterus annectens; assembly: GCF_019279795.1. Taxonomy (NCBI): domain Eukaryota; kingdom Metazoa; phylum Chordata; order Ceratodontiformes; family Protopteridae; genus Protopterus; species Protopterus annectens. Next base: position 789,213,523 of record NC_056736.1, on the reverse strand, counting down.
AGTACTTGCTAGACATTCCTGCAACTCCCTCAGTGTTGTGGCATGTTACTAGGCAGCTTACATGACCAGTTTGCAACATGTGCCGTCATCTGTCTTGGATGGCCATCTGTTTATTTTCTACATTAATCCTGTCCCATATATCTTCACCACATACATGACTGTCTGCACTGTTTGCCATGGTATATGCAATGGTGAGATAAGGCTACATATCCAACTCCTGAGTGCTACCTGTTGGGTATGTGATCCATTCCATGCCTTGTAAGATGTGTGCAAGCCACGTCTGCCTGTGTTGCAGGTAAGTGGGCACATTTGATGGCCAAATGTCTTGGACAGCAGACCATTTATTGGTGTGACATTGAGGACCTGTACTTGCTGGAATGTCCATACTCATGAAGAATGCATGCTGTCAGTACCTCAAAAGCTGCTTCCACAATATGTTATCTGGAGTGTATGCACACATATGCTTCCAGTGTTTGTGAAGGTATGTATTCCCCATATTTACTGCCTAACATAGTATTCCATATTACACATTCATTGCTCATGTTAGGACCACATTGCAGGTTGTGAGGGTTGTGGAATGCAGTATTGTGATATGCCGTAGTGTAGCTCTGTAACAGTTGCCATTGTAATAGTGGTATATACACTGTTGCAGTACTGTATAAGGGTGATGTTTCAGACATGTCTCTACTGTAGGCCATTTGTTCCACCATTATGTTCATCTCTGTGCACACATCTTGCAATGATAGGTTGTTATTTATATTGCAGGACTCTTACATACCCTTCAGATATGCCACCATGGTGACCACTGTGATGCAGTGCAGTTAAGAGCAACAATACGTGAACATGTACAGCATGTATTATGGGTAGGTATGTTAAATGTGTGCATGGAATATACCATGGTTATAACATGGCCGGTGTATTGGCAATCCTGAACAAACACCATACTCACCAGCTACAGTATGCTGTCCCTGAGGTATACCAAAGGGATCTACATAATTGTGTGAGAGATGTGATGTCAGTAGCCACACCTGTGGCATTGGTACAGGGTGGGTGCAGCATTACAGTATATTAACAGTACAAATCCACAATAGTACAGATTATGCACATCTGTTTTATTACTACAACGCAGCAACAGACTATATATATATTTAATCTCACATATGCATGATATAACTCTACATATGCGGATGGATATGCAGTAGTGGTCTACTGATGTGTTCTGTGGCCTTACCTGCATGCTACTCAGCCATTGTGTGGGTAGCACCTACCTCCACTATGGTTTCCACTGGGTGTTGTGTTTGCAGGTGGGCAGGTGCCCCGAGGCTGGCAAGAAGCTCCTCGACACATGTTGAGGCTGGCAAGGAGCTCCTCAACATGTGTCAGGGGGGGCTGGATGGCATGACCCCCCTTGCTGCAAGCTGGTCCCCCCTAACCACAGCAGCAGGCCGATGAGCATGGCGGAGTAGATCAGTGCATTAATGTCGGACCTGCCCATAACTGCGGTTATGCAGGCCAACATCATTTACCCTGTGGACAAGATCGTTCCACAGGGTGGTCCTCTCCTGCAGATCATGGGCTGCATGCCTGAACAGGGTGTTGTAGTGCTGCACCAGGTATGTAATGATGACATCATTCTCCTCCACTATGTACATAGGAAGTCTCTCCCTGGCCATATTGCCTGAAAGACATAAAGAGGGAAACAGGTCTGAGGACTTCATACTGCAAGGATATCACTGTTGTTAATACACATCTCTGCCCCACATATATCATATTGTACAACTATTTGTGCTATGTGTTTGTAGTCATGTTCCATGTTGAAACACTATCACTGGTGGCCTGTTATGAACAATGTCACCGGACACTATGCTTCCATATATGCATATGTTCTGTTCATCTGTTGTTTTGTGTTAATGGGGATTTCTATGCATGCTGTTAGACAAAATCCTGGAAGGTGTGGACTATTACTATGCACATATGTTCTATAACGGTGGCACAATAGCATGTTTGGGAAACAGCCACCAGCAGAACCAGCTCTCCCACCTCATCTGGCCAGGCTACCAGGCCACATCACATCTGGGACCCACCCTGGGACCTCATCATCTACTGGTCCAGCATTACCTTCAGGTGGAATCACCTCAGGGGATGGTGCTCCCCCCCAGGGAGCAGACACAGACAGGATCCTGTCACCCGAAGTCAGGTCCAGGGTCTGGTGCATAGGGAGCTCCACAGAGACTTGGGGGATGTGCTACAGCACCTTGATGCTCTCAGTACACAGTCACAGAGTCTGCATGCTCCTCTTGCTCAGCCCCCAACCCAGGCACCTTCAGGGCCGTGAAGATGATGTTGTCACTGCCAATGGGAGGGGACCTTGGTCCCATTGTTTCCATATGGGGACTCGTGGGCTTCCACATTCCAGACAACACTACCCAGCCAAGATGTTTATCCACCATATGTGTCATATACCACCCCTGTATGCTGTCTTGTCTGTCTTTCAACCCAACCTACCTCCCCAAATATACCTACTATCCTTCCCCAAAATACCAATCCCACATCCACAAACAAGGGCAATGTATTCCCATCATGGGGTTCACCTGACATAACTGTCCATTTTGCATATGTGTGTATTGATATATGTGATGTTCTCTCACACATATCGTGCAGCACTGTCATTCAACAGGTGACAAGTATGTATATAAATATGTGTGTGTTTGTATATATGTAGACATACACACACACACACACACACACACACACACATATATATATATATATATATATACATATGTGTGTGTGTGTGTGTGTGTGTGTGTGTGTGGGTGTGTGGGTGTGTCTGTGTGTGTGTGTACATATATATTATGAGTTGTAGGTGTGTGTGTGTGTATATATATATATCTATATCTATATATATATATATATATATATATATATATATATATATATATATATATAATGAAATAATTGTAGACATTTTGATAATTCAATGTTTTTGAGTTGAGATGTTATTTTTCAACCAAATGACTATTTGGCATTATGACATTCAACATCATATCGGGGTGCATTAAAACATCAGGTCCACACTCTCTAACTATCATTCCTGCACAGCTGCACTGTTCTACACAGACAGGTGTCACATGTGGACACAGCCTAACATTAGGGGTGTGTATATACATATATATATATATATATATATATATATATATATATATATATATATATATATATATATATATATATATATATATATATATATATATATATAGGGACAGATTGCAGGTAAACCTAATACACACCTATGGCATCTGTGCATGCTACATTACATGTTAACATGACTGTCCTGCAAGTGGTGAGCTCTGAAACTCGGGTCTATATTAAAATACCGAAATCTCACTTAAGCGAATACCTAAGAGCCGACACATAAATAGCTAACCACAAAAACACAGAACGTCCTGAAGAGCAAAATTTGCAATATCGAATTGCCATAGTTGGCCAACCCCACCGCCGGCTACATCCTACCTACCCAAACAAAATAAATAATCCAAACTTCCCCATATCTACACCTCACCCATATATCCCATATCCTAATCAAACCTTCACTACACACAAATGTATCTAACTATAAACAAACAACAGCCAACTATGGGAAAAGTATAATTTACATATACATTCAGCTACACAACTATATTACTTTTACTACAACTATTACTAACCCTAAGGACCGTAACTATTGCACATTTATGTTAGGGAGCTATACCAGATAAGGGCCAACTATGACAATTCGATATTGCAAATTTCGCATTTCAGGACATTCAGTGTTTTCACTGTTCGCTATTTATATGTCGGAGTTTAGGTATTCACATAAGTGAGGTTTCGCTATTTTAATTTAGACCACTGAAAGTCATGTGTCCATCACAATGGCATTCCTTCCACCACCAGCTATTGGCCACACTAATATACATGTCTTGCAGTACACAACACACACTATGATGGCTTACATCTTGTCATTCAGTGCTGATCTGCACATTTGACAGGTATGGCCACTACCCACAGGGACAGACACTATTGTCCATAGCAGTTTTTCAGCTGGACATCATTACAACAACACCTGATTGATTGCACATATAAATAATTCCACATCATCTGTCACATTATTATAGACCAAGTACTACATTCAATTACATGCATATATGCTTCACATACCTGCTGTGGGAATGTTGTCTCTTCTGGACACAGTTTGCTGTGTCCCCTTGGTCAACTTGGGATGTCTGTGGGTTCAGTTTTGAACTACTTTATATTTACTGGATGGAAGGATGGATGGATGGATGGATGTTTGTATTTTCTTTCTCTCTCTCTCTCTCTCTCTCTCTGTCTCTCTCCACTACATGGATCGAGCTGCTCTGAATAGATTGCAGCATGGATTTTGTAGGTGATGCACTTGATCAGGCGATGGTCTCTTCACCAATCAGTGTCCACCACTTGCTACCTCCATGCTGCCTGCTGTGTAGTACTTCCAGTTACCACTGTCTTGGCAACCCAGTATGTATTCCTAAATCATGTGGGTGTGGTCCCTTTACCTTTCCTGTATGGAGGAAATCTGTCCTGTATGTGGGCAGCAGTGTTACAGACAGCAGGTAGCAATACCTCTTACAAGAGGACTTGCAGACACAGGCCAACTACATATTTGTATAAGGTTCCAGACCTAAAGACAGTTTGAGTAATTTTGTTATGTACATTGTATACAACTAATGTTACAGGGTTTCCGTGTACGTACTAGCTTAGCATGGAATGCATTCTGTCTGCATAGCTCTCAACTGTGGGCCTATCCACATGATGGCCAGAGGATTGGCTGTTATGTTTTGTCTGTCCACCACACAGGTCTTGTTTCAGATATATCACTGGCATTCTGTCTGTTGAGTGCTATCAGTACATTGCTACATCCATTTGTGTTTTTGATTTCATATTCCTGACTAAGGGTATGTTATAACCAATCCTGTAACAGCAGCAACTTTTTCAGTGTATAACAACAATATTGCAAATCTGGCCCTGTGTTCCAGCCTCAATCCTCCACCTATATACTAGGCTTTGCCCATATGTCATGTAGTAAGAGGTTAAGTAGTGGCCTATGATTATGTCATGCTGCCATTCCTGCCATCATTCCAGTGATGTTGTGGTCAGCACACATATTGTGTGGTAGGGTCCATATATATGTGGCTTACAGCTGGACAAAATGTGTGTGTCTATGTGCAGTCCAGAGGTCAGTGTATGTAGCATTGTTATATACTCCTGTAAGTCATTCTATGAGGGAGGGGTATGCACCATATATAACCTAGGCTGCTACAACTTGTGAGGGATATCAGTAGTAAGACACCTTAAGGTATATGGCTGTAAATTTTCATACATTTCACCTTGGGAACATTGGTCAGCTAGTGCTTACTGTCATACAGACTGTTCTGTTTGTTAGTGTGATAGTGATGTTTTAAGTTAATCATTGTTATGTAACAGATACATCTTCATTGTGACAACTTAATTCTTTCCCCCTAGGGGTTGAGTACAGAGTGCAATTGGAGGCTGCTTAACTACATCTGCATTACTTACTGTTGATTGATAGTTATCTTCTGGCTCAGTGTTTCTTTACTGTTGTACTACTTGAAGACCTTGGCGTGGACAGCAACATATGTTATGCTTTCGGATTACTGTATAAAATGATTTGCTTAAGAGTTGCATTACACATTTAGTATGTATGTCAAACACACAAGTAAACTAAGAAATGTATAAAACAAATAAGTAATGATGCTCTATGGCACATTAGGAACAAGCCCAAAATGCAACCAAATAGTAGTAGTCCTGATAATTTAATGAAGCGCTTTTCATTATGATAAATACAATAACTTCCTCAGATTACATTAAATTAATTCATCCACATTTAAATTACATATTCAAAAACCATGTGACAAAAATAAACCAACCAGCAAGATGGATATTCAACAATGCTATGCCATTAAGTTTCCTACCATATAAAGTTAAAGAGATACTGTGCATTAAAAAATCTCCTCTGTCATACTTCAATGTTGAAAACCTTTTAAGATAAATTTATAGCAACAGATACTTCTATACTCACAAACTTAATAGTATTGTTTAAACTTCAATTCTGAGAATTAAAGTAATACTAACATATGCCTATAATTCTGAAGAACATTGTTGTTTAATTTTCTATATATTTTTACCTATTCAAGCTTTTAAGTTTTAACAGGCACAAGATGTTACATGCTTCATTTAGTCCTGGGTTATGAAATGCATTTAAAGTTAACTGCCAATATAACTCCAGCTCTTCTAACTCCAGCTCTTCTAAATCAAATTCAGTAGGGCCACCTCTTACATCTATTTGTACTTGATCAATTGCTTTAAAAGTAAATGCATGCCCTCCAGTCATTTGGGAATGTCTTGCCAAGGCATTGTCTGCATTGTCTATCAATGGCATACACATGTTCGTATATTCTGTCACGCAATCTATGTTCTGTTTTACCTACGTAGAATGCTGTGCAGAATTTACACTTAGCTATATACACTACAAATCTAGAATTACATGTCAATTTAAAATTAAGTTGATATTTCTTGTCATTAATGATAAATGCCCTTCCTGAATCAATCAGTCCACAAAATCTAAATATACCACAAGGTGACATACCAGCTTTCCTATTTGCACCCCTAAAGTGTTTACTTTTTAACATATCCTTGAGGTTACATCCTCTTCTAAACACAATTTTAGGTGAAGAGCCCAATTTCCCTACCAACAATTTATCATTAACTATTAATTCCCAATTTTTGTAAATCATATGGGAAACTTCTGAACTATCCAAATTAAAGGCAGTAATAAAACTAGACTTGTAACTGAGTGAGGTGCACATTTGAGAAATTGTTATGTTTCATGCAGACAGTACATTTGTTGTATTAATAGGTGCATCCTGAAGATTTAAATCACAACTCCCTTTGTGTAAAATAGGGGAAATCACTCTATTTTGTCTCTTGTATTGTACTTCTTCCACTAAAGCATTGATTAAATCAATCGGATAGCCTCATTTCTGGAACATATTACTTAAATATGTACATTCAGTTATAAAATCAGACTCAAGGGACACTATTCTCGCTGCTCTTATTAGTTGTCTCTTTACAGTAGAGCACTTCTTTGAGAAAGGATGACCGCTTGAAAAGTGCAAAAAAGAATTGCAATATGTCTTTTTACTAAAGATGTTAGAAACCAGTCTAGAGTTAACTACATCTTTAGTTAACTTAATATTTAATAATCTATCGAGTCAGTATTGTAATTAAAGGTAAACTCAAGAAATTCCATTTACTATTTAAATAGTTAACAAAGGCACTTGCTTGTACAAAATCCCCTCGGAAAACTATAAATATGTCATCCAAAAAACGGGTGTAATATTCTAGGTTCGCCATGTGTGAAAGATTGTTGAAAATAAATTCTCTCTCCCAGTAAGCCAGAACCAAATTGGCCAAACTGGCACCACATGGCAAACCCATAGCTACACCTGTCTTTTGTAAATAAAATTCTTGATCAAACGTAAAATAGTTGTTGGTAAGAATAATGTCAAGCAGTTCTTCTACTAATTGGATTTCTTGCTCAGGTGCCCCCTTAGATTTCAACATTAAACTCATCCATTCAATACTCTCTTCGTGTGGGATAGAGGTGTAAAGATCCTTGACATCAATTGTTAAAACATTGTTGTTATTACTAAATTCTAAATTATTCATGTCTAAAAATGTCCAAGAATCTTTACATACTTGAGGCTCAAACTTAAGGTATTTTTGTAATATAGTATCAACAACCTTAGCACTAGGGTAAGTAATTGACCCTCTGCTATCAATAAGATTTCTCATTGACGGGTTTTGAACATTTTTATGTACCTTAGATATACCAAATATAACCAAAATCTTTGGGAAGGACACGATTTTGAACTATATTCAGCTCATTATGAGAAACTTTAATATAAGCATCACTGTCTAATAATGACTTCATTCTGTTATTATAATCAGCATGATCAAAAATGGCTAGACTTCCACCCGTATCAGGTTTAATCACTCTAACATTCAGTGATCTCAAATCATGGAACACTGACATTTCATCAAAGTGACATTTCTCTTAACAAACCTATTATTAAAATGTGATATATGTCTTAAATCTAATTCACATATATTTTCAAAAATGTTCAATGCAGGGTGAAGTGGAGGGTTATACACACAAGGAATTGTAAGTTTATTGTCTATTTCCTGTGAGTTACCTAATAGCACAGTCAAATTAAGCTTTCTAACAAAGCATTTCAGATCCATAATAGTCCTAGATAAGTTGACATGCCTGCTAGGACTAAACGTATTACTTTTAGATAGTAACTCTACTACTGCTGGGTCAACCTCAATACATGAATAATTAAAAACATTAAAATCACCAGTAGAATTAGATAAAACATTAAAAGTCAAATTTGAACTGTCCACTAATGCTTGCGCTTGTTGTTGCATTGTCTGTTCCTTGATTTCTGAAATGTTTTCTGTTTCGAAACATTCCCCAATTGGTTGCCATTGTGAAAATGTTGATTGTTGTTACTATTATTTAGTGAAATGTTGGCATTATTGTTCAAATTGCCAATGTGTTCGCTATGTCTTGGCATGTCAGCATTTACCGAAGTTTGGTCATTAGAATCATGAGAGACATTATCATTATTAGAGTCATTATAAACTTCATTCCTATGTCTATTTGGTGACCATACTTTTGACGGCGATGGTTGAGGGTAAGCTGTGCCGTCATCGTATGCTGACCTGTCCCGTTTTTAGTTTTTTAATTTTGTTGCTTTTAAGTCTCTCAGTGAGCTGGTCAATGTTAGAAAAAATTCTAGCATAGTCATATTTATATCTTACAAATTCACAGTCACTTGTAATCTCATTGTCCAAAACCGACACCTCAGCTGTTAAAGTCTCAATAAAAGATGAATAATGTTTAATCATCACGTTCATTAAATCAAACCCTTGCTTATCAAATAACTTGATAAGCTCTAAATGAAAGTCAGAGTCAGGAATGAGACCCCGTAGGGTATTGAAATGAACGCAAACCTTTAGGAACTATACATTGTTGTAAGCACTCGTTGAAGTATGTTACTTCCAACTGCAACTTTTTTAATTTCAAAAGTTTGTGGTCAAATAATTTTAGCTTGTCAGCTAGTAAAGTAGTACTGACCTGTGCATTTAGAGTGTTGTCAGCCGGTTGTCCCTGTGTTGAAGCGAGTCCAGTTTGTAACTTCATATTGTTGTTAATCCACTTGGATAAACATGGAGCACCAATAAGCCCCATAGCACTCTGTCTTTCATTTACCTGCCCCCACAGGTTCACGTCTTCAGTTCTAGAATAGCTGCAGTGCGGTCGTTGGCCCAACGGGCTAGAGTTGTTACTGCTAGTGTTGAAACTGCTGTTAACCACACAATTGCTTGTAGCTGATTGATTCAAAGATTCCGATATAGTAACAGGAGGGTTTAGCACAGGTACAGCATTGTCTCCTTGAATGGAACCCCCACAAATTTGTTTTATTACTACCTTTAATTTGGATAGTTCAGCAGTTTCCCATATTATTTATAAAAATTGGGAATTAATAGTTAATGATTAATTGTTGGTAGGAAAATTGGGCTCTTTGCCTAAAATTGTGTTTAGAAGAGGATGTAACCTCAAGGATATGTTAAAAAGTAAACACTTTAGGGGTGCAAACAGGAAGGTTGGTATGTCACCTTGTGGTATGTGTAGATTTTGTGGACTGGTTGATTCAGGAAGGGCATTTACCATTAATGACAAGAAATATCAACTTAATTTTAAATTGACATGTAATTCTAGATTTGTAGTGTATATAGCTAAGTGTAAATTCTGCACAGCATTCTACGTAGGTAAAACAGAACGTAGATTGCGTGTCAGAATATATGAACATGTGTATGCCATTGATAGGAACAAAATAGACATTGCCTTGGCAAGACATTCCCAAATTACTGAAGGGCATGCATTTACTTTTAAAGCAATTGATCAAGTACAAATAGATGTAAGAGGTGGCCCTACTGCATTTGATTTAGAAGAGCTGGAGTTAGAAGAGATGGAGTTATACTGGCAGTTAACTTTAAATGCATTTCATAACCCAGGACTAAATGAAGCATGTAACATCTTGTGCCTGTTAAAACTTAAAAGCTTGAACAGGTAAAAATATATAGAAAATTAAACAGCAATGTTCTTCAGAATTATAGGCATATATTAGTATTACTTTAATTCCCAGAATTGAAGTTTAAACAATACTATTAAATTTGTGAATATGCAGTTATGTGTTGTTATAAATTTATCTTGAAAGGTTTTCAACATTGAAGTATATGACAGAGGAGATTTTTTAATTCACAGTATCTCTTTAACTTTATATGGTAGGAAACTTAATGGCATAGCTTTGTTGAATATCCATCTTGCTGGTTGGTTTATTTTTGTCACATGGTTTTTGAATATGTAATTTAAACATGGATGAATGAATTTAATGTTATCTGAGGAAGTTATTGCATTTATCATAACAAAAAGAGCTTCATTAAATTATCAGGACTACTACTATTTGGTTGCATTTTGGGCTTGTTCCTACTGTGCCATAGAGCATCATTGCATGTATGTCAACCACCTAACAGCTATATGACATGGCATATACAACTGTAATAGTACACAAATAAACATTTCTTATGTATGCAAACTTGTGTGTGGTGTCATACCCTTTGACTTCTCTGTGGGTAAATGCTTCATGCAAGAATTGTCTTTTGTATGAGACAATAATGAACTGTCTATTTTAAAAGGTGGCAACTTTAGGAATACTGGCTGTTCAGTATGCTGTGCACCCTCTAAATATGTATCTTCCTATAAATATCTATACATAGTAATATCTATATATGTGTGTGTATGTGTATATACATATATATGTATATATATATATATATATATATATATATATATATATATATACAAACACACACACACACACACACACACATATATATATATATATATATATATATATATATATATATATATATGTAGCTGCATTTATGTGTGTATGTATATGTATCATTGGAATGTGTACTGCTTCTACATTGTACATTCCCTATGGTAGCCAGACTGTACTGCATGATATGTTATTCATACCATCCTGACATCGTACAGGTGGGTTGGATTACTGTTAACTTCTTGTGGCTATGTTGTGTAGGGTCCTGGGTATGGGACTTACAGGTGTTGGTATTGTGTTCCAAGGCAGATCTGTTTGGCTGTGGGGGAGGGGCTCACCCCCATTAACAGTGCCTTTGGTCACATATGTATTTGTTGTGTTTATATATATATATATATATATATATATATATATATATATATATATATCTGTTTACATGTATATATATATATATATATATATATATATATATATATATATATACATATATATATATATATATATATATATATATATATATATATATATATATATATATATATATATATATATATATATATATATATATATATATATATATATATATATATATATATATATATATTTATATATATATATATATATATATATATATATATATATATATATATATATATATATATATATATATATATATATATATATATATATCTAAATACATTTCCTGTACTGTTGAATGACTGTGCTGGATGATATGTTTGTGAAAACATCAGCATTAAGTATATCTGGCATGGCTTAGTGGTAATTCACTGTGTTGTGTAGGGTCCTGGGTTCAATACTTGCAAAGGTTGTTTATTTTGTTGCTGGACAGAACAAAGGCTGTTGGATACAGAGTGATTAAGGCACTTTTAAGCAGTTGTAAGCGGGTTTGCTTGGGTTTGTGTGATGGTAAGCAATGCTAACTGCCAGTTAAATATTTTTACATTCAGTTAGCCTCTAAATTGCTTATCCTGTGTAGGCATTGCTTACCCCCATGCAAACAGGAATAAACCCAATTACTACTGCTTAAAAGTGCTTACTTCCACTTATCCCTGCACTAATTTCTTTAAACGAAAAGAAAAAATTTTAATAGGAAAGTGATGAAAAAGGGGCATAAAGAGGGAAAGCCAGTAGGGAAAATAGTCAGGGAATGTCCATAGCTGCCCATTTCTTCTACAGCAACTGCTGTGCATATACACTGATTTAGAGGTAGATTTGGATACTCATACCCCTGAGAGATGAGTATGGACATCAATAATATGTTGTGTAGCCAATTAGACCAGATTACATGTGTCCAGTGGACATGTGTGTGAAATGGACAGCTATTTACCGGGGCGAGATTTTTTTTTGGGAACAGATTGCCCTTTTTTTAAGGTGAAAGTGGGATGTTGGGGAGGGATAGTAGGTATATTTGGAGAGGTAGGCTTGGTAGGATGACAGACAAGATAGACAAGACAGCATACAGGGGTGATATATGAAATGTGTGGGGGTAAACACCTTGGATGGGGAGGTGTATTTGGAAGTTGGAAGCCCATGAGCCCCCAAATCGAAACAGTCGAACTGATCTCCCCACCCATGGGCAGTCACCACTGCACCTTCCCGGCACCAGAGGTGGCTGTGCTGGGGGCTGGGTATGATGGGCAGGCTGACCCTCTAGATGTGCCACCCATCCATCAAGCTGGCATAGCTTATCTCTGAACTCCCTGCGGAGCTCGCTACACACCAGACCCAGGTCCTAATGACAGGTGACAGTTTCTTATCCGCACCCACTACTGGGAGGGGCGAGCCCCATCCCCTGAGGCTGTTCCACCCAAAGGTGGTGCAGGACCAGCGGACAAGGAGGTCCTAGGGTGGGCCCCAGATGATCTGGTGCCCGTTGTCATGGTCATATGAGGTGGGAGAGGTGGGTCCGCTGGGACAAAACGTGCTATGGTGTTTCAATTTTAAAACATATGTGGGTTAGTAATAGTCAACACATTCCAGGTATAACAGCATGCATAGATATCCCCAAAGCACCAGATATGGAACAGTTGCATAGCAAACAGAACACATGCATATATTGAACCACAGTGGCCATTACAACAGCATGCAAGTACATTGATGGCGGCACGCCAGCAATGTGGGAGTATGTTAACATGGCACATGCATAGAAACAAATTTCAGTGTTTATCAAACAAAAGGACATATGTCCCATTGAGTTGTGTATTTAGATTATTGTTGCAGATATGATGGGGGGGGGGCAGCTGTCAATTAACAACACGTATATCCCTGTAGTTCTCAATACTTTCTTAGTCAGTGCTGTAATCTGTACATTACAGGTATTATTACACTCCCCTATGGCCTTGGTTTGGACAGTGGTATGTTTGTAGACAACTACATATATGAACTGTGTTTTACCTGCAGTATACACCTCTTACCTGGTATACCTGTGGAGGTATTCTTTGTTAATACTACCTGACTGTTTCTAAGCATATTCACAGATTTCAGGTTGATGTTATGCACATACCTCTCCATCTCTTATTGCACACACTCTGGGAAAGTCTTGACAACATGCAGGTGAAACTGGGACATATTTTGACTATTGCTCTAATAAACCTTTGGTGAGTTGCTACAATGACAGGTTTGTTTTCATATACATTTTCTGAATATTTACAGGTTTGACAGTCAGTTATATGTCATTAAATGCTGCCTAAATGCCAGAGATCACAACACTGATTTGCCAGGGGGACAGGGTAACAGGCAACGGATATGGGCCAATTATCTGGACATTCTGGACAAATCTGTACAGTTGAGGGGGGTATGATTCTGCATATATCTTACTACCACGCCCAGGATTCGGAACATGGCTGTGTCTGCTAAAAATAAAACAGTGTACATTACAGTTGAATGTGCTATTTAGATATTGCTGTGTATCTCCTCTCTGATTTCTGTCTATAAGTCTCCCATGGTTTTACAATCTAACCTTGTAATTACAACACTCTTATATAGGGATTCCTAGACAGTTTTATTATGTAGTACAGTGTGGATGACAAGGATGGGTAATACATTATTTTTCAGAGAACCTGCAACACTAACAATGTCATACAATACCAGACTAAACAATACAAGTCCAGGTTTCAGTCTTTTATTTCCAGGCACAGTTTTCTTATCTGACAGACCTGTGGAGGGAATGTTTATTAACACTACCTGAATGTTGCTACACATATTACCAGATTCCACATTATTATTATGTATATATGTATCACTCTGTTACTGCAGACACTCTGGTCATAGATTCATTACATGGGGGTAGAGATGGGACATACTTTGCATATTACTCTGATAACATTTTGGTGAATTGCTACATTGACTGGTTAGTTCTTATAGATATATTTCTGATGGTTATGATGTCTGACAATCAGTTGTATGTCATTATTTGCTGCCTAAACTTCTGGGACCATCCCACTGATTTGCCAGGGGAACAGGGTGACAGGCAGGAAAATTAAGCCAAGTATCTGAACTTTCTGACAATATCTGTAGAGTTGGGTGGTATGATTCTGTATACAGCTTACTACCACTCCCAGGATTCGAATCATGGCTGCGTGTGCTAAAACTACAACAGTTTACATCTCAGTTGAGTGTGCTATTTGGATTATGTTGTGTAGCTTTTCACTGTTTTCTAAGTCTCTCTCAGTTGTACAATATGACCTTGTGGTTGCAACAGTCATATACAGACATTCCTACACATTTTATTTAGGCAGCACAGTGTGGGTAACAGTGCTTAATACAACAGTACTATTAAGAGAATGCAACACTACATCACCATATGATACCAGAGTAAACACAAGCAGTCCAGGACAGACCTTTATTGGCAGGCTGTTACCCTTTTATTTACATACAACCTATATGAGACTCTTCCTTCCATATTGTCTGGTTTATTCAGTATATCCCATACACAATACAGGTTTTATACTGGCAAATACCTTTCTACTACTTTTAGATTTATTTCTTATGTCAGTACATGCAAGATTATTACTAACCTGCCTCGCCACACAGCTTCTGCAGCCTGCAGGCATGGGCTTCCTGATTCACAGCCCACTCTGCTGCCACTGTCAAAGACATAAGAGGTCTTAATGACCATATATCTATTAAACCCATATTATTAGTACAGAGTTAATCACATATAAATGCAAATGTATTTTAAAAACGTTGTCATAAGCAATTTTCTTCTTATTTTTTAACTACATTAGGGTGTATTTTGTGCATTTAAATGTGCTTTAAGAACTTATGAATTGCTCTTGTATGATGTAGTTAGTATTAATATTGTTTATATAACAATATATGGATTGTATATCTGTGCCTAACATTGCTATTACATTTATTTAAGTTATTTTATTTAAACATTGGTATAGTTATATTTATGAGGTTAGGGTCACTTTAAGTGAAGTATAATTTTCATTGATAGTGGGTTTGGCGCCAAAATATAGGGTATTTAAATCTTAAGTATTGAGTATTCTGATGAAGTCCACATTTTAGTAGATGAAAGCGCTTAATCTGGTGGAGTTTATGAAATAAAGAGTTATTTTTATGTTTCACTTTTGGGTTTATTCCTGGTGGAGTACGTGGCATTTAGCGTATATCCATACAAGACATGAGCTGGCAATTATTACCCAGGTAATAGAAGGAGTACTTACACACTGCTGGGACATCACCCCTCTGCCTAGCTTCTTGGATCCCCTGATGCAAGAGCTCCCTCTTCCTCTGTTTCAGGTCAGCATAGTGATGCCTGACCTGCTCACCAGTTTGAGGGATGCCAGTAGCACTGGTGAGGTCACAGGCGAGACTGTCCCAGGCTTCCACTTTATATTGGTAAACCTGGTACTGGCCATGCAGCAGTCTCTCTTCATGGTCTTTTACAAGGAGTCCTGCCATGAGTTTGAACTCCTGGATGCCCCAGTGCTGCACTTGGAAGCACGATCCTTCTCCGACACCAGCCATAGTGCCTACAGGAGGAAGCTGAAACCAGTTATGAGATGTATTCCCACCTGTGGAGTTTAAATAGGGCCAATTTTCTGCACTTTGCCGTGATTGGGCAGTTTTGAAAATGCTAAGCTATGGGCAAACCTGCATACCTAAGGCTGGCATTGCTTAAAGAGGTATACCAAAGGGGAATCAATTTAGCTGGGCTATGCATTGCTTGCTCCTAGTAAGCAGAGGTGTGTAATGCTTAGCGTTGCTTATTTTTAAATTTGCACACTATTTGCTGTTTGGCATTGATTTATCATTCATTACATGTTATATATTTGTTTAGTATTCGTGATTCATATGTACGTACACTGTATGGGGTTCTTGTGTTTATTGAGGAATTTCACCACTTTATTACAATGACACCTCACATCTGGACTTAATGCAGTACTCCATTTCACATACATATGTTATGTAGTAGATTATACAACATAAAACTGTTTATAGAGTCCTTTCACATGTAAATTGTGATTTTGCTATAGTGAGGATCTGTTTGGGTATACCTCAACTTTATGTACAGCTGTGATAGCTTACTGGTTACCTGTTGTGACTGTAGTGTACAGGGTCCTGGGTTCAAGTCCTGCAAGGCCTGTTAATTTTGTTGCTGGGCAGAACAGCGGCTGTTGGATACAGTGTGATTAAAGCACTTTTAAGCAGTTGTAAGAGGGTTTGCACAG
>NC_056736.1:789186818-789191818 GCF_019279795.1 Protopterus annectens | reverse complement strand
ATGAAGGAATGTGACAAAATCAACAATGGCAGCTGCATCATTGTGTGTGTCATGTCTGTTTGTAGAATGGGAGGACTGGGAAATTACTGAACAACAAGCAAATCATAACAGAATACAGAAGGAAGCAAAGTGCACATTGTACTGCTTTGATATAGTACGTTATGCTGTGCAAAATAAAGGATACCTTGTTAAAGGATAAAGGGGGGAAAATAAAACACTTATGGAACCTAAGATGACTAAATAATTCAATTCTGGACTCACATTTCCATGCAGAAAACTGCTGTTGTCCCCATGTCCGAGAATGGTCTATTGACTGCTGTTTCAATCTCTTTGATTCCTACCTTCCCTTTTATTCATTCACCTCCCAAACTTAAAAACAACTAGCCACACAAGTTAATCTATTATAACAGTATACATGAATAAAATAATGCACTTAAGACTTCATATATAAAACAATAATTAGCAGTAAGTTACTTAAAATTGGTGATAAGTGCCTTCATATATGAGCACTTCACCTCTGGATAGGATAAATTGAAGGACTTCTTTTTTTGTAGGTACTCACGACAGCTTGCTTTCTTCAAGATTGTTTTGAAAGGTGCTGAAAGCAATTTGAACATTTTTTTAAAGATAAACAGGCATTATAAATTATCAAGACACCATTCTTGCTACATATCGTAGCAGATAGACCCTTTCCATGTGCAGACATGTTTTGTAAACACAGGCAATGAAGAGACTACATTAGATGAATTTCCATTGTGCCCCAAAATGAATGGCCGAGGGGATAAATTCATTTTTTAATGCCCATATGCATGTGTTTTTCATACATTCCCTTAAACTTATGAATTATCCAACTTTTCAGCCCACATGTACCATCTATAGTGATACTAATAGACCTTCTACCTTAAAGCTGAGATTTTCATTGGGGTGATCTAACTCTGTTGTGCTAGATGCTTAAGGTTCTCCCACGTTGTCATTGTTTGTCATCCTGGCATTTTGATAAGATAAACAGAAACAGCGCAATCCATATCAAAAGGTTTCAAAGGAGCCCTGATACACTGTATCATAAGATTCTGGTACACAAGTTCATACCCACTGTGTCTTTTGGTAAAGGACACAAAGGATAAATTACAAAGGTTTTAGCTCTGTGGTAGAAACATTGGTTCTAGGTGATTTGGTCACATGGACTAATGTTGATGTGAGATGCCAAGCCTAGGTATTGATGGGAAAAAAGGACTGATGATGACCAACAACATGGTTCTCTCAGTAGCTTATCTTAGTCTGTGGCTTCATCATGCTGTAACAATGCACATTTTGCAAGTGAAACAAATAAATTCATATTCATCTCTTCTGTAAATACACTTGCTGCATGGATTGTCACATAGTTATTGCAGATAATCTGAATCAAATAGTAATTATTACTTTGATATCCTGCAGTACAAAATTATAGTTATAGTGATGAGTAAATAAAAGGGTACATTGAAGTAGTTGAATCATGAATGCTGAAAATATAAACAGCAAGTCTAGAAATGTGATGCACAGTCATGCCTCACTTTTGCATTTCCTCTGATGCCCATCAGTGTTCATCACAATAGCAATAGATAAAGAAGGTTCATATCTATAATATGCAGGCAGTTCTGATAATATTTCACAATGATTAATTTTGTGATGCAGTACTCAGGTCATAAACTGCAGCCTTGTCAAAGAAAAGCTTTACAGGCAAATGTATTTTCACCACATAATCCAATAACTCATTATTTTGTAATATGATGCTTAAACTCATAATAATCTGAGTGGTGAAGGCATAAAACACACTGTGACATCATGTGTCATACCAAGCAACCAGTGAACATTTGTGTTTCAAACAAACGAAAAGAAGGCACAAACTACTATAAAAACACAGCAGACTTGACCACACCGCAAACCCCTCCAGACAAGGTTTAATTTATTAATATAAAGTAAACTAATATAAACCAAACAAATTAAAACATAAAACATAATTCACTTTTGTCTCAGTGTCTGAAACGTCATCAGGTCACTCTGCATTGAGCATGTTGTTTGTTTTTTATAAAACTTGGCAGCACCTCTCACCAGGCAGAAGTACATATAAAGTAACTCACACTTCTCAATGGCATAAGAAAGAATGTGTGACAGAAAAGGTGAGCTGAAAAGGTACAGAAAGAGCTGGAATGGATGTGCTGACCTTCTAGGTTAGAAATGAACTCCTAACACAGAGCAGTTTTCAAAGAATATTCTTGACCCTCCCGCTTGTTTCTGTCTTTAACACAATGATTTATTTCTTTGCTGAAATTTGTCTGCTTCTGTAAGAACTCTTCCACCTATTAGGACAGTCTCTGTTTCTCACTGTACATTTGATGAATGAGGTAAAGTCTAAATATAACTTTGAACATGTAGTATAAATTCAATATTGCTACAGTGTATAATCAGATAAAATACATATATATATATATATATATATATATATATATATATATATATATATATATATATATAATGTTCTTATTCATAGCCTTTTATCAATAAAAATACATATTTATATAATCAGATAAAAAGGCAGATGTGTTCTTGTTCATAGAATTTTAACAATAAATATACATATTTGTATTCCTTTTAGCTATGATATTCATGGAAATTGTATCTGTGAAATAGAACTATGGTATGTTACTTTTTAAAATCATGGTTAAAAGTGGGTATTTATTCTCACCACCCGCCAGAAATGAAGATAATAATAATATGGTACTTGGTTACATTGATTTTAAGTATACCATTTTTACTAATATCAGTTAAAAGCAGGAGTAAATACCAAATCAGCAGACTATAATAGAATCACCATTTTGTGGGCAATGTGGCATAGAGTGAAAAGACCCTGGCTACAGACTAAATGATCTATGTTTAAGTTGAGACCTGGGCACGAGAGAAGCAACTAGAGAGGGGAAATCTCTAGCCAGCATAAGCCCACTCATTCCAGAGGAGAGAAGTGCAATGCAATGTTAACAAGGTCAAAGTATGCCTGTGTGGGACACTTAAGATATAGAACATGTCATCTGGATGTTTGCTTCCTACATAAATTCTTATCTCAGACTCTTGTTCTATACCTACAGTTTCATTCTTAAATATTTTGAAACGTACTGTTTTTTTTTTAAATTATTTTATTTATTATTATAATTGTTACTTGGTTCTAGTACGAATGCTACCTAGAGATGATTTTTTTCTTGATGGAAGTATGATGACCATTGGTCATTATTAATAATGGTGACATGAAAAGCTCATTCCCAATAAACCTACTAACTTGTGTGTTTCCAAACTGTTGTAGTCTATTAGATTTCCATTATTAGCTTTCATTGTAATTTAGGGTCATAACCAGTCTTAATTTTCTCAATAAATGTTTTATAGAAATGTTATTACATTTGCAAATACACTATGACAATATTCAAGGGTCTGAACTTTTCCTTAAACAAAGTAACACATTTATTGATTCTTTCAAGGTGATTTAATGCAGGATATCTCTTATAATACTAGTAACACCTCAAAATTTTGTTGTTCATATTTTTGTCCAACTTCAATGAAGTATCAAAAGTTAACCCAGGGTCACAAACATGTCTTGATGTAGTAGTTAAATGGTTATTAATAGAATATGGGTATTCATTGTTTAAATTCCTGAGATGGATAACAGTACATATTTAGATTTCAAACATATATTATTTTTATGGACCTTTTATGTAAAAGGTCTAAATAACTATAACTTCCCATGGTTCATAATGTTTGCACAACATTATCTGTTCTAGTATCAACAGTGTATTTTTCTAACCATACTCTACCAGCATTTGGAAAATTACGATTGAAGATGTTGGGGGAATATAGCAGTGCTTGGGTGGAAACACCAGTTGTCTTGTTTCTGCTAGGCAGTGGTTCCTGCTATTTCTGGGTCACTGCAGTGAAGTAGTACCCATGCTACTAGCACTGTCTAGCCATCCTAGATTTAACTAGGCACACACCTGTTGCCAGAAAGGGGATTATTTATATAATATAATATAATATAATATAATATAATATAATATAATATAATATAATATAATATAATATAATATATATTACCCCTAAAAGTACCACGATCTAGCCTATCTTCATGGGATAGCTTCTGTAAACTGGACTGTTTTCATAACTTCACACACAAAGATGGATCTGAGCTGGGATGGTAATTTAGACAGTCTGGCTTAGGTGAGAGGGGGTAACTGGCTTATAGCTGATGGTCACAGCATGCTTTTAAGGTAAAAAAAGCATGCAGAAAAAAAGGCAAATGAAAGTATACTGTTTCCTATAGAAAGACCTTTTGCATCACCCAGTACCACATCTATTTCAGATGCAATATGCCCATTTCTCTACAGTTTTAATCATAATGCTAGTAATAGTTAATGAAACTTTAAATAGTATGTGTAAGATGATAGATGAGCAAGTATATACATATTCTGTATGTTTAAAATATTTTTCTTTCCTTATTTACCAGATTCTTATAATTTCAGCAATCAGAACACTTGATGAAGCTATTATATTAGATAAACGTGGGAGAAGTGTAAATGCAAGTTTTTGTAATACATTCCATCACATTTTCTCGACTACAGTTTTTGTCCCTGTCAACATATTATTTATATTGAAGCTCAAATGAGCATAGGTATGTTGCTAAAGAAAACGATAAGTCCATTTTGAAGTCAGATCCATTATTTTCATCTGTTAATGGAGACTAATGCCTTATAGGCTTACTGTAATTTGGGAAGATTGAAAATGAAGAGGATTTTTACTAAGTCAGTTTGCCTGTACATGGTTGCATTTCACACCTTTTCTGTTGATGTTGAGAATAAACACATGATTGTCCTGATAATGTAATTTAAATACAACTAGGAAGTCACAGTGAAGCAATGTACAGCTTGATAAAATGTACTTCAGAAATCTGCTGGTTATCAGAATGACATAAACTATCTGACAAG
>NC_056736.1:789066771-789108482 GCF_019279795.1 Protopterus annectens | reverse complement strand
CTCTGTCATTGTCAGTGTTGGTGGTAATGACCTGAGACATAACTTCCTGGACTACATGAAAAGAGACATGGAAGAGTTCTCTGATCTTGTAGCCCCAGGAGGTCAGACCCTAGTCCTGAGTAGAATCCTGCCTTCACCAAAAATGATACCACAGTACAAGGATAAGATGATCAATTTCAACAATTGGCTAAGCTTCTGGTGTCATTCAAAGGGGATCCAGTATCTGTCTGCCTGGAATGACATGCTTGATAGGCCAGGATGCTTCACCAGAGATGGCCTGCATCTGTCACCCCTCGGATTCAGGATATTGGCCAAGGCTCTTGTCACCCCATAGTGCCTTTTTTAGTCAAGGCTCAAAAAACAAACTTACCACCATAAGAACTACAGGTAACAAAAAACTGCGGGCAATGCTACTCAATATTAGGAGTCTAAACCTCAAAAGGCACTCACTCGAGGCACTCCTCAAAATGGAGAACATTGATATCTGTGCAGTGACTGAGACCTGGTTCAAGGATCCCAAAAGCACCCCAGCACTACCAGGCTATAATTCATACCACACGTTTCGGCCACAAAACCTGGACTGAAACACAAAGGGCAGAGGCGTGTCCAGATTCATCAAGGACATCCACACCTCCAGGCTAGTTGCAAAACATGATGCCTCTGAAATCATCCATGAGCAACTAACCCAGGGCAAACATGCATTCCAAATTGCAGCTTGTTATAGATCCCCCACCATGACCCAGGACCCTCACTCCTCATTCCTGGGGATATTGGAAATAATGAGGGTCCTACCAAATACCATAATAATGGGCGATTTCAACTACCATAACATAAACTGGGAAAACTACTCTTGTACTAATCCCCTTGCTTGATTCTTGGAATTTATAAACTCTAACACCCTGGATGAACTTGTCAACACCACCACCAGGGCTAACAATATTCTGGACCTGGTCATTACCAACATGTGTGACTGATGCTCAGTGCTCGAGATCAACTCCTCACTTGTTAGATCAGACCATAAACTAATCACCCTAGATATGCACATCCGGACCCCACCCCCACACAAAGAAACCATCGTAAACATTTTTTCCAAAGCGAACTTCATGCTACTCAAAACTGAGGTGACTAACTTCATAATGCCCCTGCAGATGGATAACCCAGTCAATACAGTCACAACTGCTGAATCCTACACAAATGCACTCTACAAGCACCTGCATGAGTGCATAGCTCATGCTATCCCCAACAAAACCAAGATGCTATCCTCCAAAAAAAGGAAGCCAATCTGGTGGTCCCCTGCCATTAACAAACTCTACAACAAAAGGAACAAATTGTTGCAAAAGAGAGTAAACACCCAGGTATGGAGGAGCTCACTGACAGGCCTCAGTAAGAAACTAAGATCTCTCATAAAATCCTCCAAAGCTAATTTTGAAAGAAAAATTGCCACAGATTCAAAAGACAACCACAAGGCATTCTTTAGCTATTTCAAGAATCTCCTTGGCAATACCCAGATCTGCAATGAACTACAACAGAATGACAGAAAATATACAGAGCCAACTGATATTGCCAACATACTGGCAGATAGGTTCAGTGCAAACTTTACTCCCCCCTCACCCTCATAGGGCCCATAACTATACCAGATGGTTGTAGAACCCCGGCAATCACAAACACACAGATAAAAACAACACTCTCTAGAGCCGAAAACACAGCATCCATGGGACTGGACAACATCCCAGGCTGCGTCTTACACGAACTCCAAAATGAACTAGCCCCCTACCTAAAATTCATGTTCAGTCACAGCCTCACCACAGGCTATGTGTCCACAGAATGGTGCACAGCAATGGTTATCCCACTCCACAAAGGAGGAACCACCACAGACCCCGGA
The DNA here is from genome assembly GCF_019279795.1 of Protopterus annectens. Classification (NCBI taxonomy): domain Eukaryota; kingdom Metazoa; phylum Chordata; order Ceratodontiformes; family Protopteridae; genus Protopterus; species Protopterus annectens. The sequence goes on along the minus strand of NC_056736.1, from coordinate 789,106,600 downwards.
AACTATTGACCTATTAGCCTGACAAGCCTGGTCTGCAAGGCCATGGAGCATATCATCATGGAACTCATAAACACACACATTGGTAACCTCAAAACTCTGGATGCTACCCAATTTGGATTTGGAAAAGGTAGTTCATGTCTCCTAAACCTGGTAGACTTCTTTGAAACAGTTACTAAGGCCATAGACGAGGGCAGGGTGGTCCACACAGCCTACCTGGACTTCACTAAAGCCTTTGACACTATCCTTCATTCAGGAATCATAGATACACTCATCAACTGTAACATAAACCCTTACATCATGAGATGGGTGACCAATTGGCTCATGGACAGAACCCACACTGTAAGAGTTGCAGACTCCAGATCTGACTCCAAACCAGTGACAAATGGATTGCCCCAGGGTTCAGTCTTGGGACCACTCCTGTTCAGTATATACTTCTCTGAAGTGCAAGCGAACACCAAGGGTCTATGGCTAACCAAGTTCACAGATGACTGCAAATTGGGTGCCATTATTGAGTCCCCTGCTGATGTAGACATCCCGCAAAAGGGCCTCACTGAGACAGACACCTAGATGTCAAAATCATGGCCTCAAGCTAAATGCCAAAAAGTGCATTGTTATCCCCTTTGGTAAAAACATGGTACCCATGAATTACCAAATAGGGGGAAGTTCACTTAACACAGAAAGTGTGATAAGAGACCTCGGGACCCAAGAGGATAGTAACCTCTCATTTGATAACCACATTGCCACAGTGGTCAGAAAATATTTCTATGTGGCCCACTTAGTCACAAAAGGGTTCGCATCTAGAAATAATGAAGTCATCATTCCCCTATACTCATCACTTTTCAGACCCCTCATTGAATACAATGCCCTGTTTGGGATGTACCTCACAAGACACCTACAACAACTTGAGAGGCCCCAAAATTACTTCACCAAGAGGATTGCTGGCCTCAAACAATTGCCCTATGCCGACCAGCTCAAGAAACTCAAACTCTTCTCGGTTGCATACCACTTACTCCAAGGAGACCTCTGTCTGACATACAAAGCTATGTCAAACCTGGAATTGTTGGACATGCTCCACTTAAAGAAATCCCAATATCCCTGAGTTACACCCTCTAGGGACCTAAACCTCACCATAGCAATAAATAGGACATGCTGGAGGGATAGATTCATGGCCCAGAGAATTCCCATGCTCTGGAAAAAAATTCCCATCCACATCAAGCAGAGCTCATCATTAACACTCTTCAAGAAAAACCTTCACCCCTGGGATTATGTCTGGGGCACTGCTCGATAGAGGGGCAGGAATTTGTGGCGAAAGCCAATACACTGTTGGCTAGGCTTGCTTTGGCCCTCAGGCCAATAACTTAGTACGTATCTATGAACCTATGAACCTAAGAGAAAAAAAAAAAAACTCCATCACACATCAGTGACTTCCAGACAGCATATTTCCTTGCCAATATTTTTTAACAAATAGTACTTGTACACAAAAAGTTTCCAGCAGTAAACACTGAAGCATGTTGTTTTAGAAATAAAACATCTCTCATCAGACAGCATTGGCATAAAGAGCTTTTCACTTTGCTAATTCTACAGTGCAATAAATGAGTGATTGACATAAGTATTATATTTTTTATTTCTTTTTTCCCTCCAACCCCTCCCCTCACATTTACATATACAAATATTTCTGTGTTTGTTTCAAATATACTTAAATAAAAGATATGCAGAGTTTCTCTACTGGATTGTAATACATTAAAGATTCTCAAATAATGTATAACTTACATGGGGTTATAAAGGCATCACTATGTTCAGGAATACTCCTTTTGTAAGAAATGATGACAATCCAAAACAAGTACTTAAAGAGTTGAACAGGAAGAACACTGTTTTCCTGTGGGTAGCAATCCTTAGGTGGCCATTTTCATATTATGTTATTTGCAAGTGTAATAACTTCCTGATTTGCCAGACTCTTTTGTTTATGTGGCTTACGAGTGACGGTTGATCTTGAAAGATGTCTGAGGAGCTTGAAGAGGTTCCCACGCTGCTGCAGGAATTGCCAAGAAGATAAAGGCTTGTGGATGATCATCGCAAGGAGTTTTTAGTGTCAAAAAGTTGTCTTCAGTGTAAAACCAGTGGGAAAACTATGAAAAAGGTTCTTCTCTTTATTTTTGCTTTAACTAAGCCAGAGAATGAAGTATGCAGTCTGTAAATAGAATAGGCCTTGCACTCCAATGACACACATGTAAAACAAGAAATCAAGGCACACAGGAAGTAAACCATAATAATCAAATTATATAATTAAAACAATTCCTTTACCTTTTTTCTTTTTTTATAAAAAGAATAATGCACTAATTCCTCTTCATATGTGCATAGCCCCCAGGTCAAGGCAATCCACAGACAAAAAGACCACATGAAAGCAACTCCAACTAATGGCATAAAATACAGGAGGTGAGGATGTGAGGGAGGAAGGCAAACAAAATGGAACATATTACTATATAAGCATTTTCTATAAATGCCCGTGTCTTTCCTCAAACTCAGATTATTTAATAAAAATAAATACATAAAAAAATATAATGGATAGCATTTAAAATATATTTATATTACAATTTAATATATTAAAGTGATGATAACTTATTTTGATTGTACCCATTCATATTTGATGAGTTGGGTGAAACAAGTGTAGTAAGTGAATATTTGTCATAACACTACCCTTTTATATTCAGTCCTTTCAAGTGCAACGTATGAAATAAGGAGTACTATATTCAATTTTATTTTTAGTAGTAATATTTTAAGCTTACCTTGAAGGTAATTTAGAAATACAGAAGTTGTTTTTGAATTATAGTGTCCATAAGTATGAAAAGGAAGAGTGACTATGGTAAAAGTCATTTGTTCTTAAGTCTTTTTTGTTTCTCTGAGGTTTTCCAAGTTGTGCTTGATGCCATTCTTTTAAAAGAGGGACTAGCCCATTTCATTTCTTCTATTTTTTTCCAGGATTTTATGGTTTTTAACATAAATCAGTGCAGAATCCAGAACTTCAAATATTTTGGGACCTTCTGGAAGAAAAATTTTCAATTTTGCTGGAAACAAGAGATGCGTCTTCACTTGAGCTTTTTTTAGTTCTTGTATCAAAGGTAAGAATATCTTTCTTTTGGCTATAACCATGAAAGAGTAGTCATTATCAAAGCAGATTATTGATTCATTAACTTTTATTGATGTCTTAGCCCATGCAGATTTTAAGACCAGTTCGTTGTCACATGAGGACAGAAATCTAACTATAACAGATTTTGGAGATTTTTTGTTCGTACCTGTTGTAGATAATGACCGATGGGCTCTTTTGATGCCAAATGATAAAGCATCTGGAACATCAAGAGTTTTTGGTAGCCAAGATATTAAAAAACTTGTCATGTTGTTACCCTCAGTGTTCTCAGGTAAACCAAAGATCCTTATATTATTTCAATGGGACCTATTTTCCAGGTCATCTAATTTGTTTTGAAGCGTAGTATTTTGTTTAAGAAGGAATTCTACAGTGTTTTCATTTTCTTTTATCCTACAGTCCATGTCATTGAGTGCTTCCTCTATGCCAATAATGTGAGTTTTTTGTTGTTGCAAGTCTCCATGAAGTAAATCCATCTGCTTAGAGCTTCTTTCTTTAAAGCTGTCAATTTTATCAATTTTAGTAGTTAAGTCCTGCATGTTGGTTAATAAAGTTTGGAATTATTTTTTTAAGACTAGAATCTTGACTGCTAGCCTTAGATAAGCTCGTTATGCTTTTTTCAGATGAGGAGAATATTTCCAAGTGTATTTTTGACTAGAAAATCTGCCTTGTTCAGAATTTTTGGTTGATATTGTTGTAGCAGAGGTTATTTTAATAAGGTTAGATAAAAAAAGTTCCAATTTTGAAGTCTGAAGACAAAAATTCCAGAGAAAAGAAGTTGTCTTAGTGGAGCTGTTAAATTCTGCTGTTACTCAGTGCTCATGTTGGCCACACCCACTTATTGTCTTTTTGAATCACAGGTAGTGCGTGTAATTCAGCAGTTAAGCAAATATACAAACATTTCATACTTGTTAAAAGTTTTTGGATATTGATTGCTTCCACAATAATAATATTTTTGATACTACAGTCTCAATTTAGCATAGTGGTATATCAAAAAGACATAATGATGTGTTGAGGACATGATAGGGAATACATACTATTAGTATTAATTTGTGATATGTTTGCATTATTCATTTGTAAATTATCTATTTCTGAATGCAGAACCTGTGCAAATCTTCAGTGTTATTATTCCCCATACTAAGGCTAAAAAGTGCATATTTATTTTTTTACAGCAGAAGAATGCAATTGGAGGACAAACAGAGAGACCAATTATTTTCCTTTAATATACATAAGGCTTAAGGCTGTATTCAGAAATACCATGAATAGGAAGTCTTAAGTCAGAATGTTTATATACAGTGGTAAGCCTTTCATATTCAAGATGACTCTCCCACTACTGTTATTACTGCAAGTGGCCATAGTGTCTGGTCTAACTGGGAAGCCACATGCTAATGTAGCAGTCCAGGGAAGTGACTAATGCTAATCAGCCATGTGCTCTCCTCAGAAGTGGCTGCAGTTCCAGATCAATCCAGCAGAATGAATCTCTTTTTTTTTCTCTAGGAGGAAAAAGTGGAAGTTACCTTTTGGCAGTGTTTTCCCATTCACTCATGTGGGAGTAGTAGCATTTCATACTGTAATAAGTATAGTGGAGCCTTGTGTGTGTGTGTGTATGTGTGTGTGTGTGTGTGTGTGTGTGTGTGTGTGTGTGTGTGTGTGTGTGTGTGTGTGTGTGTGTGTGTATACATGTGTTTATCTGAGTGGTTTCCTTTTGCATGGAAAATATGGAGTGCCAACTATGTGTGCACAGTCATTTGTGTTTGTGTGTGTGTGTGTGTGTGTGTGTGTGTGTGTGTGTGTGTGTGTGTGTGTGTGTGTGTGTGTGTGTGTGTGTGTGTGTGTGTGTGTGTGTGTGTGTGTGTGTCTGTGTGTGTGTGTGTGTGTGTGTGTGTGTGTGTGTGTGTGTGTGTGTGTGTGTGTGTGTGTGTGTGAGCGCGCGCGCGTGCAGGATTCCTATCTGCTGTAGTGTTAACTGTATTTTGATGACATGCCCTTTCTCATTGTGTTTTCACTGTGTAAATTCATCTAGCAAGTAAATAAGGGTGGCAACTTCTCTGCCTCCTCCTCTTCAGGCAGATACAGTCATAATAAACCTTGGTACTTGTGTGGAGAAAACTTTTCCATGTGGTCATCATGCTTCACCACAGTCAGGAAAGCCTTTATAGCCTGTGTATCCCAGTTAATTTCCAAAGGGATATCTTCAAGATTCAAAGAAGAAAGTTACCAGTGTACTCTTCCCTTATCAGGCCCATCACTTAATACAATGACCCCTTTGGTATATACAAATTCAAACATATTACTCAACTGGAAAGGCCACAAAGATTTTTAACCAAAAATTAAAGGTCTTAAATCTTTTAGCTATCCTGACAGATTAGCACAACTGTCCTTATAGTCAGTAGTCTGCCAGCTGCTTTGAGGTCACTGGTGTACTTTTTGAGCCATGGAAGACTCAGTCCTGTATGACCTCTTAGTTCTATGCAAAACCAGTGAATCTGCAAACACCTGTACCAGGGACATACATCCACACCAACAAATAAACAAAACTCATCCCTACTTGTAAAATCTCCTTCTCCATTCCCATGTTAGCTTAGTTCTCAAAATAGTTTCATCTACTTTGTAACTATAATATTCTGCATGGCAGTTATTGATCTCCTTAAGGGCCTGCATCCAAAATCCTACTATCTCATTATTTCATAAATCACCCTCCATTTCAACACTTAGATTTATAGTATACTACTTGACGTCTTTCCAACCCAAATAAATTCCTTCAATTCTCTAATCATCTTCCACAGCTTCAGTTTTGGTAGATAAAAATATGCCTGATGTGTATATAGTATTTACAGGACTAGAAACATATCCCTGCTTGTACTTTACCATCCATATCCATAGTCAAGAGCTTCCAAATTCTCAATTTTTGTATTATCCTTTTCTGTCAATTTGCATGAATCCTGAGATATCATAAAAGAATAATTTTTGATTCAGACACTCAAATACTTCGTCTTATCATGTCCCCATAAATATGGGTATTGCTTAACCAATTCATGCATGGGAACATAGCTTACCACTATGCTCTTTGTTTTTCTGCATTTATTTTATATCCTCAAAGATTTGAAACTGTCTCAAAATGTTCTGTAATGCTGATATATTCTGTTCTGAATTTATTAAGTGGAAGCGAGAGGTTCCCTGGTTCAATTATTGGCTGGGGTTCCTTCTGTGCGGAGTCTGCATTTCCTCCCTCTGTTTATGTGGGTTTCCTCTGGGTGCTCTGGTTTCCTCCCACATTCCAAACATACACAGTAGGTGGACTGGACACATTAAATAGGCTGTCAGTGTGGTGTGAAAGAACTACCATGGCAGGGCTAGCCACCAAGCAGTGTAAACCCTGGCTCTACATGACTGTCACTGTTGAAGTGACACCCTGACTACTTGTACAAAAAATGGAAAAAAGGAGTTGTGGATGGATGGATGAAAATAATATCATCTGTAAATAAGGCAAACTGTTTTTATGAGCACTGTAATCATTTATCGCCTTGACATTGTGTATCTGATATTTTATTTTATTTGACAGTGACTGTAAGACTCATCTCATTCCTCTGTTCAAGCACAGCCTGTCAGAGAGAGAGAAACCCTCCAACATTAATTATTGCCTCTGACGTGTCATATATCTTTCTAAATAACAGAACTTTTCTGCCAGGAAATGCAAATGCTGCAATTGCCCTACTTATAAAATCTGCACAAACTCTATTGAATGTGTTCTCTGCATCAAGACTCACCAGCAATAGCAGGGTCTTCTCATACTCTGTTTCCCTCTGTAGCCTTATCATTCTGTTAATGCTGTCAAATGTTTGTCTTCCCTCCACAAAACCACATTGATCCATGTCTGTCAGTTTAAGAAATACAATTGCCTTTCTCTTAGTATATACATAAAAAACTTTATAACCATAGTTCAAAATGTAAATTGGTCTATATGAAGTTGAGTTTCAATGGTCTTTGCCCTCCTCGGATAGTTAAACCACCGCAGCTTTCTTCCAAGGTACTGGCACTGTCCCTACTTTTAAAAATTTGTTAAACAAAACCTTCCAGATATTTATCACTTTCTTTCCTCCTAACTTTCAGGCTTCCATAGGAATTCAATCTGTTACTGGAGTCGTGTTCATTCATTATACATTACTTCTAACCCTGGCATATTTAAACCTTCCACAAGGATTTCCATTTTTGTCTTTCTAGGTTTCCTCATTCCTTTTCATCTAGAATACGTTAATGCTTTAACCATTGATAATCCTGCTAAATAATTCCTTTTACTTCTTTCTCATTTCTGCAATGGTCTTCCCCATCAGAGTTTTTTCTTCTGCTTATCTAGCTGATTTTCTCTTACTTTTTCCAGATTTCTTAATTGCTGACATCTAGACAGTACATGGACTAACCAGTAACTGTATTTTATGTAAATAAATGGGTTTTGCTGGCTACTTCCCAAGCTTCTGTTTTCACACTAGAACTGTTCTAATTGACCTGCTGAGCAGTGTGCAAATTTCATTGAAGTCAATGTAATAAGTAATTCTTGAATTGCACAATCTCATTTTCTTCTTCAGGTTTTACAGAGCTACATAGCAAAAGCCTATGAATTCCACCCCTTGCATCTGCATTATGAAAAAGCAATGTTCTTTCTTCTGTTCTCTTTTTTTGGAGTTTTCAAACATACCAGCCAATAGATTCTCCACTGAAGACAGACAGTTACAGAAGGCCATTATCCAGGCAGCCATCAAGATTGTTTTAAGTCTAACATCCCTGGGTTAGCAGAATTCCAAAAAGCAGGTTACTTTCATCATGTTCCCTTCTACACATGCCCAGTTCCTGCTATAACATGAATGTGCTGCTTGGTGAGTAATCATTCTTGTATGTATCCCTACATATGATTTACATAAAAAATCTCCAGATGGGTTAGCTACAAAAATAGCAGGTTGTCTTTAATTTATGCATGGCTTGTCTTTTGCAGTTTGATCAGTTAGGGCATCTGCAGCATTGACATTATTTTGGTGCGTTTTTGTGCCCAGTGGTCTATATTAGCTATTTGTGTTTTCAAACTTATTAATATTCCTTAATCTTCATATAATAATTTATTGTATGACACCTTGTATTATAGGACTAAAGTGATGTGATAATATTCTTACAGTTCAGCCATGCCAAAATTATCAGTTTATAGGTTCTTAGTTATATACTAGACGAATGGCCACTGGGACTTTTGTAAGCCTAGCCATTCAATCTAATCTAATTTTGTCCCTATATATCATAGGCATTTATTATGAGGAGGGGGTGTTTGTTAGGACGTTTCTAAAAGTTATGTGAAGGAGGAGATATGATAGTTTGAGTATTACTGTCTGCATCTGTCTATTAGACATGGGGCAAGACTGGGTTGAATTTCCAGTTTCCCATTCATTTGTCAAGGTTACACTTAAATAGCATTAGAGATGGACTCTGCTTCACATGAATGTTCCAAAGCATGGGGATCCTCTAAGACACATATCTGCCTCACCAAAATGTTTTTATTTATGTCACAAGCAAAATATAAATATTTGCCTCTAGTGGTTCTGGTGCTGTTCATTTTGTGCATGTGCAAAAGATCCATCAGAGCTGGATCCAATGGTGCCTTGTATGACATACATTGATTGCCTATCAGTAACCTGTAGTTGACAGAGTATAGAGATGGGACATTAAGACCAGTCGTATAAGGCAATGGTTTATAAACTGGATTATCCTAATAAGGAACCTTTGTGGTGTTCCAACTGTTGCATATATTTGGTCAGATATATACCAAAGGGGACATTTTACTCAATGACAGGTCTGATAAGGGATGAATAAAGTGGCACTATGACTTCCTTTGTCCTGGATGCATGAAACAGAATGTTTTTTACTGTATTAGCCACATGTTGCTCAAAGGCTGTCTGCATATTTTTCCAGAACCCTGACTACTGACTACCATGTCTTAAAGGTATCATATCAATTAAGTCATTATCTGGAGTGGCAGTTTCCCCAAAAGCTAATGTAATGAATTTCTTGTCAATGAGGTTTTGTCTGCAACATTGGCATCAATTGTTTGTGTTAGACCCTCTTGTAAGCTGTTTTTGTCATGGAGAAATCTATGATATATCCCAATTTGCAGTCATCTGTGAGCTTGTTCAGCCAAAGGTCCTTGATATTAGCCTTTACCTTCAAGAATTAGATGCCAAATACGATTGGTCCTGAGGTACCCCAGTGGTGACCGGTCTCTTAGTGGAGATGGTATCACCAGTCCAGACTTCCTGGGTTCTGTCTGTGAGAAAGCTGGCAATCTAGTGAGTTATGTAGGGGTTTATGCCCAGTTCACGGAGATTGCCAATTATACCCAAGTGGGGTATTGCATTAAATGCCTTACCAAGTTCAGGTAGGTGATATGCACCATTTTCTCCTTATCCAGTGCTGTCTCCCTTTTTTTTACCACTCCATTCTCAGAGCTATTTCAGCACAGAATGATGGCATTTCAGATGCTCACCAACCTGTTTTTCATTTACTGTGGAATTTATTTGCCAATGTTCCAGATACAACAGACACTATCTGCTCCATTTATGACCTAGAAATCTCATAACTTAAAATGCATGCCAGTCTATGCCACACTTTTATGCTGTCTTAATTAATTCAAGATTCTAGATTCTACTATGCCAGTGTCAATTTGTGTATATCCCTGTTGCAACATCTTGCAGTTTTGCCCTCCCTGCTAATAAATGTACAACAGTATTTTTTGCTTGCCTGTTAAATCATTTAGGTGTTTATTCAGTTGCTTTACTATTATGTATACAAGTAATCTTTCACTAATAAATTATAGGCATTATTGTTTCAATGGCACATAGTGTTTGCATGCCTTCTTACAAACAATTTGCTATTTTTAAATACAGCTTCCTTAATAAAATGCTTTCCTTGTAGTTGCATTTCATAATAGATTTTATTGTCTATTATACTGATATCTATTTATGGCTTGCTTCCTTTATTGCACACCCTCGTTTTCCACATTACAGCATTTCTTTTCAGACTTAATGTCTAAACCTTTTCCATCCCCTTGTGCAGTGCACATTTTTAGCACATTCTGTGTTATGTTACACAGCATAGAATACATTTTGGTCAGCAGAGCAGATCTTTCTACTTTGTTGTATTTTCCATGTCAAGCAATCTTAAGAATACTTTATGCTCAATGATGCAATGTTCTTTGCCACATTGTGTGTCTGCTGCATCTTTATCAAAGGTCTTTCTGCTTTAAAAATCTGGCAAATTGCATTTAATGATTTGGAAATTGGTTAACCTTTACTTAAACTAGCCGTCAGGTAAGACATTTCACAGTTCTTGCAAATCTATAAAGTGTTATATACATTTATGGAAAAAAAGTCATATTATGTGAATATGAATGTATTGTACTTAAAGAAAAAAATGCAACATTCCAGTGCTGCCAAAATCTTATATATATTTTCAAAAATGGTGGGGAATTATAAATGAATTAGTTTATGACATATCCTGGCAAGTGAATTCATACTAACTACACATTTTTTCTGTTAAATCTGCAAAGTTTATTAAGGCTTCATTTTGATTTAAAACTCGTATTTATATCCTGGAATGACATGTTTGAAAGTAATACTTGAAATTTGTGTACCTCTGTTGATTAAAAAAATTGACAATAGTCAAGATGTCTTATATAGCACATTTCTGCTTTAGCATAAAATGTTACAAATGTGAAAAGTAAGAATTAAGAGATAAAACACTACATGCAGATAAAGGTATACAACAGTAAAAGCATGGTTTTGAGAGACACAATTTATACAACTTTCATACAATAATATGATTTTCTGTGCTTTGTCATAGAATGCCTCATCAAATTCAACTATTTTTGCACAGAGTTGTCTACATCATTGGTCAGTTTGGATTTGCATCTCAGCAATTTTAACAAAACTAAGTAGCTCTAATTTTAAATCAGTAATATGCTATGGTTATAATTTATATCTACACTTGACAATATTTTATGTCCTATTTTCATTATCATATATGAACAAAACCTGCTAATTTACAAAGGTTTTAATAAAATAATAATTTTATTTGAATATCGCATAATGTAGTTGTATGAAATATAACTTTCAAAAATATAATTTTCGGAAAACAAAATGTTGAAATGTAGTTACAATTATGAAACATAGAAATTAATGAGGCAAAGTTATTTAAATACGTTACAGGTGCTGAAAGTCTCTTGAAATAGAATAGCATTTTATGCTTGCCTGACAGCATTTATCTAAAAAAATGCTACAAAACATCTGTTCATTGAAAGCATATACTTCACTAGATTTTACTTCTGTCATCAGATCTGTCAGTCTCATCGAATATAAATGTGTAATCACAAACTTTAGTACTGTATTTTTCTTAAGGCTGTGAATGACAAAATAATATGGTAGTTTCCCTGCCGTGTTTCATAATACTAAGTTGACAGAGAGACTGATTTCATGGTTTAAGGGTAGAAAATGACCCCATGTAATGATCAAATTTACATAAATAAATGCTGATAGCACAAAACCAATAATGTGCTGTGGGCATCCTCACTATAGGTTGTCTCCTACTGACACAAGTCTTAGTTAGAAACATACAATTATGCAAATAGAACTAATGCCATATCTCCTCATTACTGTCATGGAGGGAGCTGTAGAATCATATCCTCCATAGACAGTCTGATGCTGGGCAATAAGCCAAACTGTTTGGTTATGCTGACAGAGTAACTGAGTCAACAAAAATAGGGTATACCAGTAATACATCAGAGGAGCCCACATCAAGGCGAACTTGAAGTTTAATAGACCATGAAGCACACGTCTTTGCAAAGATATCATATTTGTATTGAGCCATAACATGCTGGCTTGCTCTTTCTGGCAGATGAACAAAGACAGATCACAGAAGCAAGCTGTGTGGAAGCTGGCATGCCAACAAAATATTTTACCTGATTACAGTACCAGGTGGAACATAATTAACTCAAGAAACAGGAAAAATATTATTGTATGCAGAATGATGTTGCCACTAAAATTCAGGCATGCACATTTTGGGTGAATTATTTTCCAGACATTATCCTTTGATACCGGTTTCATTGAGATATGCTATTTTCCTTCCACCATCCCTAAATTAAATACTCAGGTATGTGTGTATAGCTATAAAACAAGCAAAAACACCTTGTATTTTTAAGTTAAAGCTAGCTATAGCTCAGACCATATACAGCAGATGGCTTATTGTGATGAATTAAGCATAAATAATATATACATCCCACTCAAGACATTCCAGAAAGCTGGATAAAAATACCTTTAACATAAAGAAGAACCCAAGAGTACATGCTGGAATGAAGAAAACACAGTACATCTCTTCTCACCCTTTCCACAACTGAGATTGCTTATTTCTTTATTTTACAATTTTGACCACACAAGAATTGCTGCTACTTCAATAGCAATTAACTTGCAACTGTTGGCCAGCTCTAGTGGAAATAAATAAACCATTGGCAAGCAAAGGGCATGACCCTTTCTTATTGATTCCATGACCGACATTGCACTCCCTGACAGGTTGCAGCAGCTAGTAGGACCACATTAAAACTTGTCTGAAGCATTTATTAACAGATGCATGCTAACATATCAGAGTGCCAAGCATGTTTCAGATATGACTTTTAATTTTATTTATGAAAACGATGTCCATAGATCCCTGACAGACAAAAATCACACCAAGATTGCCATTGCAAAAAATGTATTGATTGACAATTAATACATTAAATAACTATGACCAAAACATTGAATCACAATGAATAATAAAATAACATTCATGCTGGTAGCAAGGAGAATGCTCCCCTTCCATCCACTCACTTTAATACACCAATAAAACATTCTGAAGCAGTCTATCACTGCTTACTTATTTATATCCAACAATTAAAAGTGGGGGAATTGAGGAAGGATTCAAGCCAGAGCCCCTCTTACCTCACCCAACATCCCGCTAAAGTAGGCTGTTCCACATTTCTCTTCACCATTTCTTATTTAAATCTTGCAAAACAAAGAAAGAGGCACATTAAATTAATATAAACCTATATCACTCAAGTGAATTACATCCATTCTGTACCATAATGCAGCCCTATCATCAAAATCCCTGTGCTCCACTACTTACAAGCCCAACTTCTTGAACACTCTTGACACTCTCTTATAAACAAACCACCTTGCTCTTCCCAAGCCCATAAAATTAAACACATTTACACACCAACCTACTATTTATGTCAGACCAGACTACCACCATCTGCAGATCTCTCTGCTTTAAATTCAGCAAATCAGTAACAGTCTTACCTAATAACATTCACTTTGGCATCAACACCACATCATTACCACCTAAATGAATCACCAATACCAGGGGAACACTTAATGCTGCCAGTATCTTACCAAACTTCCTAAACAATTGCAGTCACCTGCTAACTCTGAATTCATGCTATGATGCTTTCCATCTGTCTTATTCCAATCCCAGCATACTCCCACAAGGCCATACTACAGCTCTTTTAGCAACACAGAAAATAAAAGAATGGCCTAACAAGACAATGTCCCCTCCTGCAAAATAAGAACAACTGTTAAACAAAATGCCAAATCACCCCTATCCTATACAAGACAAAAAATCTTTTGGTGACCATCTCCCCAGCCTTTGTATCAACTCTAGTGACTTTTCCTGCTCAGCTAAAAAAGATGCTCTGCCTATCCTAAAAGAAGCTGCAGAAAACCTATCTCCTGCAATGCCCTGTCTCTCCATTGCCTTTTGAATTGTAAAACCAAAGTGCACTACCAGAAAAACCTTGCCATTTAACTAACAAAAAAAAAAGTCATCCTGGACACTTCCACACAACCTTTGCAACTGAATTCCTTTTTTAAACCTGTATGTAGTCTGTCAGCACAGATAATTAAGGCTATGAGCTGTTAATATCCTAATTCCTGTGGTGTTGGGTTTGAATCCTTCTACCTTCATTTGTCTAGTTTGTGACCCTGGGCAAGTCATGGACGATGCTTGAAGGCAACTGGGAGTTTGGGCAATGGTCTCTTGAACTGCAGGCCTATTCACTACCCATGTACTATGATTCTATAGCACCTACATCATACAGAAACAGATTCAAAAGACCCTAACTGCATATAATGGAAGCTGTAAACATCTTATTGCATATTTTTGGAACATTCCTGTTCTAGAAAAAAAAAACAATAATAGAGCCTATAACTTTTGTAAGTATTTGGAGAAAACAATATGTGACAGATGTCACACAACAAATAATGCTTCAGGAAACAACATTTTCGTAACTGGACGTTTGCTAAGGAATTTAGAAAGTGCCTTTTCATGCTTGCTACTTTGCTTCCTATTGATGCAACCAAGGCTTTTATATTTAAATTAATACTTGTAGAGATATTAAATGCCAATCTTACCCTTAAATACCTTCATTCTGTCCAGGCTCCCTAAAATCATGCATCTTACTGACAACAGAGTAAATAGTTGAGTTTCCTGTACATTTATCTGGAGACCAGAATATGATGTGAAATGTGTCTAGGAGCAAAACACAGATAGTACAATTGCCAGCAAAGCTAGGATGTTAAATGTGGAGGTTTGGGAATTAGAATGTCAAACATTCTGGAATGCATTTCATTATATCTTTACAATGAAGAAAAATACCAGTGTTAAAAGCAATGGAGAGATAAAAAAATCCTGTCCCGTACAATTACAAAGCACAATAGCTGGCAAAACAATACTGTTCACAATAACTAGGCTTACTGCTTTCTTCCACTTATTTGTTCTCCATTAGAAGACATTAGCATATACTCACAGATAGATATCTAATATTACTTAGTCATTAGTGATGTTTATATATGAAGAAACGCAAGCAATCTCCACCCCCCAACACAACCCAAATGACACATAGCCCACAAACTCAGTGTGCCACTCAACCACAGCCCATAAGGCATAACAATGTACCCAACACTCTAGTTATAGGTGCCTCTAGAGTCAGGCACACTGATGTTCTACTCACCAGGCTAAACAAGGAGAAGGTTACTGTCAGCTGCCTGTCGGGCGCCAGGATCTGCCACATAACGCACACACTCAGATCACTCCACAACAAGTACAAATATGACTCTGTCATTGTCAATGAGGGTGTGAATGACCTGAGACATAACTCCCTGGACTACATGAAAAGAGACATGGAGGAGCTCTCTGATCTTGTAGCCCATGACCCTAGCCCTGAGTAGCATCCTGCCATCACCCAGAATGATACCACAGTACAAGGACAAAATAATTGACCTCAACAATTGGCTAAGCTTCTGGTGTCATTCTAAGGGGATCCAGTATCCGTCTGCCTGGGATGACATGATCGACAGACCACGATGCTTTGCCAGAGATGGCCTGCACCTGTGTCCCTTTGGATTCCAGGTACTGGCTAAGGCTCTTGCCACACCTATAGTGCCTTTTTAGACAAGGTTCAAATGATAAATTCATCACCTTAACAGGTACAGGCAAGCAAAATCTAAGGGTAATGCTACTCAATGCTAGAAGTCTAAACCTCAAAATGCATTCACTAGAGACACTCCATAAAATGGAGAACATCGACATCTGTGCAGTGACAGAGACCTGGTTCAAGGCTCCAGACAGCACCCCTGCATTACCAGGCTATAATTCATACCACACCTTTCGGCCACCTAACCTGGACCGAAACACTAAAGGTGGAGGCATGACCATATTCATTAAGGATATCCACACCTCCAGGCTAGTTGCTCAGCATAATGCATCCGAGATTACCCAAGTGCAAAAACCAAAGAAATCACTGAGAGCAGCCAAATGGAGCACGAGCCGAAGTAAAAGTTTATTCAAACCAAAATCCAGAGCTACGTGCTGTAATAAATGCTACACAGTAAAATTGGCGTTTTCGTAAAACCTTCATCAGATACACACACAAGAATGCCTTAACCTTATTCAAATATTAAACTGATTGTGATCTAATCAGGTATAATTGGACAACCAATTAATTAATCAACTCCCATAGGAAAAACAAAAAACAGTACTTTAAAAAATGAATGCAGTTAAAATCATTTAAAACCTTAGATTAAACATGTTTTACAACATTATAAAAACTATTATTGTTCATTACATAAATAAAATCAATCATATAAAACTTTTGCAAATATAACTTAGT
The DNA here is from genome assembly GCF_019279795.1 of Protopterus annectens. Lineage (NCBI taxonomy): Eukaryota > Metazoa > Chordata > Ceratodontiformes > Protopteridae > Protopterus > Protopterus annectens. Next base: position 789,090,236 of record NC_056736.1, on the reverse strand, counting down.
TATCTAGCATAGAAAGAAATACTTAAATCAACTACATAGTTTGTTTGTGTCTTTCGGCTTTTCCCGGTTAGGGGTCGCCACAGCGGAACTCCGGTCCGCTAATGATTGGTAGTTGATTTTTACTTGCCGAGTTACCAGCCCTGATGCACAACCTTCAGTGAAGGTACGCCCATTCACGCATGTCTCCATGCAGAAGACACTGTAGCTGAGAATCGAAATCAACTACATAGTATGATATATAATTGTATGTATTCAAATACAGTCCAGTGCTGCCCTCTAGAGATGTAAAAATAGTTACAATTTGGCAGCTCTTAATTTTAAAACAGGCACAATGGAAAGCATATCATTGAGCCCTGGCTGTTTAGAAGCATCTAACACTATCTGCCAATAGAGCTCACGATATTCTAATCTTGCTTCCCACATGCCCCCTCTTATTTCTTTGGGCACAACTTCCAAGACAAAAAACGTAAATATAGCCTTGTTACAAACTGTCTTGTGATGAAAGAGTGCATTATTTGTGTTAGCCTTACTCATTTCATATAAATGTTCATAAATGCGTGTTTTGAGTTTTCTTTCTGTCTTGCCTATGTAAAAAGATTTACATACCTTACACAAGGCAAGATAGACCAACCCACTGGTATGACAGTTGGAAAAACTGTTGCTCCTTACAGTTCTATTTCTACTAGTTATTTCTATATAGGAAGAGTTAAAAATATAACTACACTGTGAACAAGCGTCACATTTAAAAGTACCCAGTTTTGTGCCATGATGTAAAGTTCATGAACCATGCCCGAACTCAAAAAGATGTTTAAAATTCAAATCCCTCCGATAAGTAAATTTTAGCTGGCTGTTACATAATAGATCAATATCTGTAATTTCTTTAACTTTGTCCTATTCCTTACCAACAAAATTTTTTATCACCCCTTAATCTCCATTGAAATCCAGAATATATGCATCTTCCATGACATTATTCATATTAGTATGTTGGGAGGGTGTTTCAATAACTGGTGGATCAGAATCCTGTCCCAAAATGGGTGCAAACCTATTAGATCTACCTTCTAAAATGTCTGACTTTACCTGTTGAATTAAATTGGTGGGATAACCTCTGTCTTTAAACATTTCACTCACTATATTACTTTCAGTAATAAAATCCATGTCTTCAGAAGTCATGCGGCTAATTCTAACCATTTGACCTTTTATAAGGTTTTTCTTTTGCAAAAAAGGATGCCCACTACTAAAATGAAGGTAGGAATTTCAGAAGGTGTTCTTTCTGTACCCCTTAGATGTAAATTTATCATGCTGTTTGGTAATGCCTACATCCAAATAATGGAGTTCCTCCTGGTTCAAATTGTAGGTAAAATCCAAAAAATTGGTAGTGCCTTTCAGGTAAGTCAAAAATTCAAAACATCTTTCCTTACTAGCCATCCATAAAATACAGATGTCATCTAAAAAACATTTATATAAGGACCAACAGCCTCTAAATTCACTATTCGTCACAAGACAGTTTGTAACAAGACTATATTTACATTTTTTGTCTTGGAAGTTGTGCCCAAAGAAATAAGAGGGGGCATGTGGGAAGCGAGATTAGAATATCATGAGCTCTATTGGCAGATAGTGTTAGATGCTTCTAAACAGCCAGGGCTCAATGATATGCTTTCCATTGCGCCTGTTTTAAAATTAAGAGCTGCCAAATTGTAACTATTTTTTACATCTCTAGAGGGCAGCACTGGGATGTATTTGAATACATACAATTATATATCATACTATGTAATTGACTTAAGTATTTCTTTCTATGCTAGATAACTAAGTTATATTTGCAAAAGTTTTATATGATTGATTTTATTTATGTAATGAACAATAATAGTTTTTATAATGTAAAACATGCTTAATCTAAGGTTTTAAATGATTTTAACTGCATTCATTTTTTAAAGTACTGTTTTTTGTTTTTCCTATGGGAGTTGATTAATTAATTGGTTGTCCAATTATACCTGGTTACATCACAATCAGTTTAATATCTAAATAAGGTTAAGCCATTCTTGTGTGTGTATCTGATGAAGGTTTTACGAAAATGCCAATTTTACTGTGTAGTGTTTATTACAGCACGTACCTCTGGATTTTGGTTTGAATAAACTTACTTCGGCTCGTGCTCCATTTAGCTGCTCTCAGTGATTTCTTTGGTTTTTGGTTTTTATTACCCAAGTGCAACTAACTCTGGGCAAGACCGCAATCCAAACTGTAACTTGCTACAGATCCCCCACCATGCCCCAGGATTCCCACTCCTCATTTCTTGATACACTGAAAAATATTAGGGTACAACCCAACACCCTAATAATGAGCGATTTCAACTACGCTACCATTAACTGGGAAAAACTACTCATGTACCAACACTTTTGCTCAACGTTTTCTGGAATTCATAAACTCCAATGCCTTGGATCAACTTACCCACATCCCCACCAGGGGCAGCAATGTCCTAGACCTGGTCATTTCCAACATGGGCAACTGGTGTACCACACCAGAGGTCAATTCCTCATTGGTCAGATCCGACCACAATCTAATCACCCTAGACATCCACATACCACCCCCAACCCCCATTAGGGAAACCACCGTAAAAAATTTCTCCAAAGCCAACTTCAAGTTTCTTAAGACAGAAGTGGCAAACTCCACTACACCCATGCAGATGGACAATGGAGGTACGACTGCTGAATCATACACAAATGCACTTTATAAGCACTTACACAAGTGCATGGATCATGCTATCCCTAACAGAACCAAGATGCTATCCTCCAAAAAAAAGGAAGCCAATCTGGTGGTCCCCTGCCATAAGAACCAAGATGCTATCCTCCAAAAAAAGGAAGCCAATCTGGTGGTCCCCTGCCATAAACAAACTCTACAATAGAAGAAAGAAACTGTTGTAAAAAAGAGTAAACTCCCATAATTGTAGGAACTCCCTGGTCAGCCTCAGTAAGAAGCTGAGATCCCTCATAAAATCCTCCAAAGCTAGTTGCAAAAACAAAATCGACACTGATTCTAAAGACAACCACAAAACATTCTATAGCTATGTCAAGAATCTCAATGGCAGCACTCAGATCTGCTCTGAGTTACAGCACAAAGGCACTAAATATACAGAACCAATGATATTGCCAACATCCTGGCAGATAGGTTCATTCAGTGATAACTTTACCCGCCTCTCACCCCCTGAAGGGCCCATCTCTATACCAGAAGAATGCAAAGTTCCTGTAATCACGGCTGCACAGGTAAAAACCAAACTCTCCAAAGCCAAGAACACAGCATCCATGGGACCTGACAACATCCCAGGCTGTGTTCTACATGAACTGCAGAATGAACTGGCACCCCATCTAAGCACCATGTTCAATCATAGCCTCACCTTAGGCTTTGTGCCCACTGAATGGCACACAGCAACAGTTATCCCACTCCACAAAGGGGGAGCCACCACAGACCCCAGGAACTACCACCCCATTAGCCTAACAAGCCGGGTCTGCAAGGCCATGGAATGTATCATCATGGATCTTATACACAAAGACATTGGTAATCTCCAGACTCTGGACCCCACCCAGTTCGGGTTTATAAAAGGCAGATTATGTCTCCTAAACCTGACAGTCTTCTTTGAAGCAGTCATCAAAGTCGTAGACGAGGGTAAGGTGATTCGGGCCTATATTATAACATCAAATTTTATCAAGTTCGAATGTTATAATATCGAACCAGTTTTGTTGAATGCTAAAAACAGCGAAGGTGCAGGACACCGAATTCTTTCTCAGGGAAAAAATTTGGTGGGCCGTTGCTGTGGCCTTGCTGTTTTCAGCATTCAATATGTTGGAACGTTACAGGTCGGGTTCAGGTAAGTGTGCGATTGTGTGTAGATTAGGGTTAGGGGGCGGGTTATGTGAGTTAAGGTTAGGGAGCGGGTCATGTAAGTGTGCGGTTGTGTGGACATTAGGGTTAGGGCATGGTTCAGGTAAGTGTGTGATTGTGTGTATGTTAGGGTTAGGGGGCGGGTTAGGTGAGTTAGGGTTAGGGCGTGGGTCAGGTAAGTGTGCGGTAGTGTGTAGGTTAGGGTTAGGGGGCGGGTTAGGTGAGTTAGGGTTAGGGCGCGGGTGAAGTGAGTGTGCGATAGTGACGGACCTTTGGGTTAGGGTTGGGTTAAGGTAAGTGGATAGCTAGTAGTGTATGTAAAGTTTAGTTTAGATGTAGGATTTTAAGTGTATGTGTGTGGATTGCTGTTTTTTGTGTGTATTTGTGTTGTGTGTATGTTTCTCTGAATAGCAATTTTTTTCCCTGGGAAAAAAATCGCTATTCTGACTGTTCGATGTTTGTGGATTTCGGTGTTTAGGGTTCGATATTATAACATTCGATCTTTGTAGATTTCAATGTTATAATATAGACCCAAGGTGATTTTGACACCATCCCCCACTCTGGAGTTATAGATAAGCCTCACTAAAATAGGTATAAATCCCTATGTCACAAGATGGGTTGCCAACTGGCTCACTGACAGAACCCACACTGTGAAAGTAGCAGACTCCTAATCCGATTTCAGACCAGTGACAAGTGGAGTACCACAGGGTTCAGTCCTGGGTTCTCTCCTGTTTGGTATCTACTTTCTGAAGTACTGGTTAACACAGAAGTTCTTTGGCTAATGAAGTTCACAGATGACTGCAAACTAGGAGCCATAATGGAAACTCCTAAAGATGTGGACATCATACCTCTCAACCTGGAACCATTAAAAATCTGGACAAGGCACATGAAAAATAAGTACAAATCTGTACGCTGATTAACATACAATTTGCATATATAATTACACTGCCCCACCCACTCCAATGGAATTGTGGGATACCAACTTCAAACACAAACTGAAAAACAGAACCAAAATATAACGGCAGAGTCCCCTTGCAGCCATTCCATTGTCCCATTACCTGGCTATATCACCCCATTTACCATAAACACTTATGTGTGCATACTGCTTTACTTCTACAATGATTATTTGGATTTTATTTTTTTTTTTTACATTCTATAGCACAATGCACAAACACCAATAGATATTTGCTAAACAAAACAATACTGTCTCACAATGAAAATAGACTTGGCATTAAAACTTATCTGCCCTTGAAACTCACATTCATTTAAACTGTATTGAAACCCACACCACATCCAAAGAAAATGCATCTGGCCAGAGGTGGATAAAGATTACCTTTGGGCTGTTTTCATATCAGAGGCCCCTGGCTTGTACACAAAACAAGAAACATACATGCATCCTTTAATACACCTTCCTGACTTTATTAAATTATATTCCTTGTATAATACAGCACACTTGTTAGACTTAACTTGTTTGAACATCTTTCCAGGAGGCAATGAAGCAAAATGCATGCACCAGTAATGACAAAACTACCCTATTCAGAACATTTCCATGATAACAGTCTACTTCCACGCACAATTGCATTTTAAATTTGTTTGAACATTTTTCCAGTTGGCAATGAAGCAAAATGCATGCACCAATAATGACAAACTTGCCCTATTCAGAACATTTCCATGATAACAGTCTACTTCTACACACAAAATATATATACATAAAAATATAGTCACAGTAGTGTAAGACATAGGCATGTTGCACAGATTCTTGCACTTATTTTCAATTGGGGGGAAGGGGGGGACAAAAGGCCAAAAACCAGGGACACATTTTAAACATTGCTTGTATAATTTTGGAAAGTTGCTTGCATAAAATGTTGTGTCACCACCATGCATTTCATTGCCAGGTCTTGAACCCAGAACTCTGTGTACTACAGTCAGAGAAACATACCACTAACCTAAATCAGCAGTTTCCTAAAAGACAGGGAGACAAACTTAAACGGCTATCATTTAGTGAATTCAGTTCTCACTTCTCACCATAGCTATCAACCTTTTAGCACAAAAATACAAAACAAAGCTAATAATGGGGGAATACAGCCCCAAAATAGGGACACATTTCAAATACTGATCTTGAGGCATAAGTTCATAAGTGATGGTGGCTAGGGACTTGAGGCTCTTTTTACCTGTACTCAAGGTACAGGGTTTGAGCCTGAGTACTTCTAGCCACAGATGTATTCTGTTTGGGGCATTCACACACACACGCACACACACATTAAAACAATCCAAGAATTTCACTTTAGAGTTAGATAAAGTCCTTGTGATTGTAACTTTTGGGTAGTCATTGTAAACATTTTTTATGAAGTGGCCATCACTAGAGTTCAGAGCAGGCATGTTTTCTTTCATAAGATCAGACATCACTTTGTTTAGTAATGCCTCCATTATCACATTAGTAATATAATTAGTAACATCACTGCTATACAGATTGCATTCTGACCCTCTTACACTGGCTACACAGTTAAAGCTGTCTGTGTGATATAGTTTACCAACACAGAGCTGACAGAAAGATTGACTCCACACAATGGTTTTACTATTAAGCAGTGAAGTCACCCTTGAACATGACTTTGCACAGGTGCCTGAACTGAGTTTAGATAGTCTGGTGTTGCTCCAGTATCCCGCTTGAAACAATTCTTGTGTGTGTAGTGAGAAGAGGTGCTCATTGTCAACTAGAAAAGGAGAGGTAAGCGCTTTCGCAACCTTCGTTGCTTCATCAGTCTGATGAAGCAACGAAGGTTGCGAAAGCGCTTACCTCTCCTTTTTACTTTGTTTAAATAAAGACGTTATTGTGTGGTACCCGGTATAGTGTTTTCTGCAGTAATCCTATTTGTTCTGCCCAAACAGCAGTAAAGTAAGATGCACGAACGATAACTTAAACAGTAAATCCAAATCCTCCAGTATTCAAACAGACGTGCGGCGAGCTGACGTCATCATGCACGTGATGACATCAGCTCCAAAAGCGCGAAAATCTAAAAAATAGATCTGAAAAATTGGAAATAATGGGGTGCCACTCGGGAATTGTGGCACCCCATTATTGGGACCCCAAAATTTGGTAAAAACCGAGTACTTCGGGGCAGTTGAGAGGTCTGGTGGACATCCTACAAAAGGGCCTCACGGAGACAGATGCCTGGTTTCAAAGCCATGGCCTCAAGCTCAATGCCAAAAAGTGCATTGTCATCCCCTTTGGTAAAAACTCTGTACCCATGAGCTACCACATAGGTGGTAGTCTACTTAACACTGAAAGTGTGATAAGAGACCTTGGGACACAGGTGGACAGTAGTCTCTCCTTTGATAATCACATCACCACAGTAGTCAGGAAATCCTTCTATGTGTCACACCTCATCACAAAAGGTTTCTCATCCAGGTAAAAAGACATCATTGTTCCCCACTACTCATCACTCATTAAACCCATTATAGAGTACAACGCCTCTTTTGGTATGTACCTCAAAAGACCTCTACAACAACTGGAAAGGCTGCAGAAATAACTCACAAAGAGGATTACCGGCCTCAAACAGATGCCCTACGCAGACCGTCTCAAAAACCTCCAGGTTTACTGAGTTGCATATCGCCTACTCAGAGGCGATCTCTGCCTAACATACAAAGCTATGTCAAACCCAGAGCTGTTGGACATGCTCCACTTAAAGAAATCCCAATCCCTCTGAGCTAAATGCTCTAGGGATCTGAATCTTGTCACTACAATAAACAGAACATGCTGGAGGGATAGATTGCTGACCCAGAGACTTCCCATACCCTGGAACAAACTACATATCTGTATCAAACAAAGCTCCTCATTAGCAATCTTCAAGAAAAATCTTGATGACTGGATGGGAAATAGGAAATTCACCCCAAGGATCACCTCTGTGGCTCTTCTCGACAGGAGCACAGGAAAATACTTTTCTTGGGTGGCAAAAGCCAGGGTACCTTTTTGGCTAGGCTTGTAGAGGCCCTAGGGCCAATAGTCTAGTAGCTACCTATGAACCTATGAACATATATATATATATGTATATATATATATATATATATATATATATATATATATATATATATACTCTCTGTTAGTAATAGCTGTATTATAACACTTGTGAAAATTGAAGGAAAAGTATGATATATCGAATGATACAGCCTGTACTGTCAACACTTGTCTTTGACAACGTATGTGTGTACATGCATTAAAACAAAAGTGGAATCCTTTCCCCTGGTCCTCTCCAAAAAAGGTCCAGCATAATAGTATCTAACTTAATGTGCAATAAGTACCGGAATGATTTGTAACCCTATATATGTACTATATTCTTAAATATCTAGAAGTAACACCTTGTATGTCTGAATATGTATCAATGTGTATTTTTCTCTTTGTAAATGTGGAGCTTTTTTCCCCCGTGCCTCTGCTGAAAAAGGACTGTTGTCCAGTCGGACTTTCCCAGTAAACAAACGTAAAATAAAAATAAAATAAAAAAATAAACTAGCAGGTGGATTAGCATACAAAAAGCTCAAAACTTTTTTTAGAAAGATAAGAGGGTTACCAAATTCACCCAAGGGTAACCACATATATTCTTAATCAACTTTGTCAAATGCTTTATAAATTTAACTAACAGAGGTGGCATTGTGAGGTCTTGTTTTTGTGCCCACAGTAATATATTCACTTATACTGAAATAAGTTGTGCCCTCTAGCCTTCCTTTGATATTCCTTTGATGATCCTAGGCACTAAAATGGGTACAGTCCTCTTCAATTTGCTTGACAAAATCACAACTAATATTATAATCCACATTTGGAGAAGATAAATGGGTCTGTATTTTGATTAAACAGTGTACTTTTCCCAGCCTTTGTGAACATTAGTACCTTTGTCAGGACTGTATATTTCAAGAAACACATTTGCTGTTCTGCTGGCTTAAAGATATCCAGTAAGATAGAAGCTATATTATATAAAACAGATTAGTAAAATGCTGGTGTTATACAATTGAAGCTGAGTGTTTTACCTTGTATAAGATTATCAATGGCATTCAGGACCTTTTGTAGGTAATTGCCAATGCTGTCCTTCAAACCAGCATAAGAGAGGTTGAAAGAAGACTTAAAGAAACAAAAATATATTGTTTTTGACAAGTTGCAGCTGTCATACAGGACAGTGAGGATGAGTAGTAGGCCTTTGTAGTACCGTGTTCATTTCTAGTAAAACAGTAACCACCCTATCTGCATTGCATCTAACAGAACAGGGAAAAAACTCCATAAGTTTTTCAGAGTACCTTTCATGGATATTCCACCTTTAGCCAGAATTGTAGCTAGAGGAGGGCAAAGGGACAGCCACCCCAGGTACAAGATATTAGGGAGCTTCTGAATTCTATTTCTGCATTTGTGGTTAGGAATGAAGCACTTCAGCTCTCTGTGTGTGGTAAATACAGTATCAGCACTGAGAAACAAATGTTGAAACTGGTTGAATATGTAGCCAGGATTGATATGTCCAGCACTCCTCACTGTGTGACATTTAGCTGTAGCAAGGTACCTTGTTCCATTGTGTTACATTTGTAGCAAGCAATTTGTTACAGTTTGTTTATTTATTTATCTATTTAGTTAGTTATTGGGGTTTATCAGGAATGACAGAACTCTTTTTTTGCTCTTTTCAATTAAAATTTGAGGAGGGGGACACCAGATTGGAGAGCAGTACGGAACACCAAAATAGCTATCTACAACTCTGGCTTTAGCCTAATAGTACAACTTACATTTCCCCATTTGCCAGGAATGTTCTTATATGCTAATTCCTTTTGCATGACTTTATAATATTTTATATTGGACAACAGGAATGAGCTATGGCAAGACCCTTCTTTGTAGTGACTCTTGGACTACTTAGTCTAACATTCAGTTTGAGAAATGATAGTCAGACCAAAAATTCCTGGTTGTTCTTAAGATTCTATGAAAACCTTATCTTGAAAAAATTTCAACAGGATAAAAATCCTGTCTGTTGAATGTACAGCCCATAGCTCTCAATTTGTATGGAGCTCTCAGGATAAAGGATTAGATATCCAGGTTGCTGCAAGGATGGTATCATGGCCTAGCTTAATATAGAGGCATACAAGATTATGATCAGATAGAGATGAGGAATACATTTTGATGTCTCATTGAGAAATAGATCCCTAGAAATTATCCAAAAATCAATTCTACTGGAAACCTCTAACACTTAACTTAGACATCTGCAGTTTTTGAGTATGTAGAAAGACCTCCCCCCCAAATGTCAAACAAATAAAACTCCTTCAGCTCCTCTCTCACTGTGTATTGTCATGCCTTGAAAGATTACAGCTAGAGTTTAGGAATACAGTGAGCAGTGTAAAGCCATTCAGGTTGGGTCCATAGAAATTAGACAGAATTGCATCCATCCCATTCACCTTGATTTCATTACCAGTTAACTCCCCTGACTATCAAATTCTGTGAATGATGGAACCCAAACCAAGGAGTTGGAAATATAGATAGCTGCATCACTCTTTGCTGATTCTGATTAATGGTCAGAATTTTTTGGGTCAATCTCTCCTACTGCCCTAGAATGCACTTTTAAAGCTTGTGACCACAGAGTCTTCCCAAAATAATCCATTTAGGAGAGACTACAAGATATAACAACAAAAGCAACTGAATGTTTACGTGTTCATATTGCAAATATCTTGTACTGCCCACAAATCAGTACCTACCACCAGAATACATATTTAGACTAGCTTAACCTCCTACTTGACTACAAAGAAAAACACTCTGAGAAAACAGGTTAGACAATAATATACCAACACTCTCACCAAACTTATTACATCTCCTCAATGAGATTTTCATATCTATCACCCTCCAGATGATCACAAGCAGCCATGCCATACACAAAAAGCAGCAATTTGGACAGAGAGTAAAAAAGAAATCCATGACCATGGATTTACAATGTCAGACTCTGGAGAACAGTAATATTTTATAAACTCATGAGATTATTACATAAAATAAACCTAAACCATGCACGGACTAGAAACATATGTCAATAGTTATTTTACTATAGCCTGCCTACACACTTATGCAGATGTGCAGTCATTCTGAAATGTCCATGCAACAATACGATTTCAAGTCCCAATGGCAGCGAATGCATTCATCGTGTACATGTGCATGTATGCATTAACAGTAATACATGGGAGTTTGCATAACACTGTGCCCACAGTCATACATCCCCATAATAAATCTTAATATAATTATACATATTAATGCAATGTTTTACTGACCCTCAATACAGATTAACTGATTAGGACCACTCTGGCCAGCTGTAAAGGATCAGCATGTTAGTTGTATAAGTATTAAAAACAACACTACAAGAGGTAATCATTTCTGCAATAATTCCTTCCTGGAGAGAATATTGCATTAGGAAAAAATGTATACCATTTCACTACACAAATGTATTTAGATAACTGTCACCTAAGATTGTGAAATGAATAAATCCGCTGAAGGATTTTGTTTCTATGATGCCAGGCTTCACACTTTTATTTCTGAAAGTTCCACTGATGTAATCTCCGTTATATTAAAATCCATGCCTTCCTTAATGGACTTTGATACCTCTGCAGTAGAAGGTAGTAACTTGAATCTTATGGGATGTATATGTAAGAGACTTTGCCTTACTGAAGGACAGTTCACAGAATGCAGCTCTGTCTCATACAAAGCCAGAACAATCTCCCTTATTTTTGAAGCTGGGGATGTGAAAAAAGTCATATATTTTGATAGGTTATGCCTTTCCCCCTCCTGCATTGATGATATGTTTACATTCATATACTCAGCAAATAAGCATCCATGAGCTCTGTCATGATCCTTCAAAAAAACTATTCATATTATTTCAGTCAGTGAACAAAAATACTTGATTGTCTTTCACTGGTGTGATTGTTGCACCATATACCTCAGGCCCTATCTCCACTGCAAGAATGGTGTTATTATTTTACATTTTGCAGATGGTGTAACATTTTAACTAAGTGCAAATCACATTGCATGACAAATATTTTTAACTTGTTTCCAAGATTTCTCTCTCTCTCTTTTTTTTTTTAATAACATAATCCTTGTCATTATAATCCAGGCACTTAATGATAAAATAAGCACCACAGTAGATAAAAATAAAAATTAAGAAAAACAACAAAACAAAGCCATGGACCTCAAAGATACCAAGTAAATTTATTAACGACTTAGCGCTTCAGCACAAGGCCTTCAATGAGTCATTGAAGGCCTTGTGCCGAAGCGCTAACTCTGATAAATCTACTTGGTATTTTTGTTGTCCGTGGCTTTGTTTTGTTGTTTCACTTAATGATAAATACCTTGTGTTTGTACTTCTGTGAGCCCTCTGTCAATAACAGACAAACTGCAAACACCCAGTATGTACAGAATTCTTTCCGAATAATTACTAAAGCATCCATAGGTTCCATTCATTCTGGAAGAGCTAACGCTCTTAAGTTATTTCATCTAACCCAATTTTCAAGACTATGATATTTATTTTGTAGCTGTATGGTATGACATTTTAATTAATGTTTGTTCTGAGAGTGCATATTAATAAAAGCCTAATGGTCACTAATTCCTGTTTACTGTTGGCTTATTGTTTACAGTAATTGTTGCAAATGTGCCATATGTTATGCAGAATTCTGTTTATTTTTGAATAGACATGGCAGTATTCCATAACATCTTAGGCAAAGGCTTTGTGTTTATTCTGGAGGGTTTGGTTGTCATAAGGTCACTTAATGGCAAGCTCCAGTGCACATTTGTTCGCTGACTTTGATATCCAGAAATCTTGACTCTTAGCTTGAATACCTGAGAAGTAAATGCTGGAAAGGGGAGGTTCCAGCCCTGTGTCCTGAGATGTATCACTTTTTAACCAACTCAAGCTTCACTATCATTATTTAGGGAGCCATCACAATGCCATACACATCCTACAAATCTGTTCAAACTGGGCATGGTAAACTCAAATGTTAATTATAATAGTAATCTCTGCATAATCCTGTAACCTTCTGACATCCAGGTGTAATTTGTACAGCCATGTAGACTAGTCTCAATCAGCAAAACACTTATTTTTTTTGATTCTTTGAGAGAAATTTCCACATTAGAGCTGTTTACTTTTGTACATATGCATGTACATACTCACCACTGATCAATCTAGTGTTTCCCTGAAACTGCTTGAAGGAGTTCAGTTAAATAATCAACAATAAATTAAATCTGGATAATCTGACTCTTACATGGATGTGCACAGAATGTTATATTGCCTATTTAACTCTTTATTATAGTGGATCCTGTGGTGTTAAATATTTGGGCAATAAGTACCAAAATAATATTTGTTGGCAACACTTTGTGCCATCACAATGCAGACTTGATTACAGGCTATTCTTCACCCTTCTGAGTTTATGGGACAATATCAAACTGGAATTTGAACACTTATCAAATCTGAACTTTAGCATTTTGGCTAGACTGCCAGTGGTATAGCTGAACACCCCCCCCCCCTTAAAAAATCTATTTTCTTAAACATACGTTGGTAAAGGTACTAGATAATATTAACTAAAGTGTATAGCTTAGTAGTATTGTTTGGAATAATAAATCAACATAGGTCAATTGGGCAAATAATCTGATACAAAATGAGAGGGAATGTTTCACAAATAATTTTTTAAAACTTTTTAGCACTTTAGTAGATTGATTAAACTAGCTAGTACCAGTATCAGTGGTGCTGAGGGATAAACCACTGAATAAAATCCAGGCATCCCAAGTTGGAGTAGCACCTCGGGAACCCTTCTGGTGGTGAGAGAGGGACAGAATCAGCCCCTTTAGCTGAATTTGATGAGCTTCATTGTTTGTAACACATCACTCCTTCATCCATTTTGCTGATATGGTTATTGTTTGTTGTTGTTTTTTTTCCATATAAAAGCATATTACTCATTTATCATTTTCAGGAATGTTCTATTCAGCCAGTCTATTTACTGGACTAGCAATAATGTTTCTTCCATCTCTCAGCTGAAAAGTATAATATGGATTATGCCACTGGTGTCTTGTACTAACTTCAGGGAATTCCATGAGGACAACTGTCACATGGTTATTGCAATCTGAGTACCAGCTCAGTGAATAATTCATGTCGGTTGGTGATACAGAACTAGATACTATTATTTATATAGGTAACCATTCATAGCTTGGTTTATCTCTTTCTGCTTAATCTATTCTTGGTAATGCAGCACCAGATTATTATTTTCTGATACAGTTTTCATGTTGTTTATTTTTTAAAACCAATAAATGTCTTTACTTAAAAAAAATATTCACTTAATTTTACATTGACACTTTTCTACAGTTAAAAATAACAATATCAACATATTTCATCTTGTAAACTAAATAGAAAAATGTACCAGAATTAAATATATTCTTTGATGTCCTCATTTTAGCAAACCAGTGATCAAATTTACTGGTGGATTTGAAAAACTCGGTCTTCCTGTAATTTTGTATAGACTTCCTGAGTCATGAAATGAAAGCTAAGGAAATAACTACGATAGTTCTGATCTAGACATATGCAGTCAGGGTTAAGTTACATGATTTAAGTAGAATGTACAACAATCAAAAAACAATTCCAGTTTTCTGGTATAGAATATCGATTCTTAGATATTGTAAGGCGATGGAGTTGTATGACCATTCATCCCTCACCACTCTGGAAGACAATAGATAAAGAGATATAGTTTCCAGCCTCTCTTTGCAGCTCAGGGACTTTAAGCCTATTATTGTTTTGGGTAAGCACATTTGTGATCTTTCAAATTTTTTTGATATGTTTAGTGTGGCACATCCTGAAGGGGGCATTGTACTCAATCAATCCTGAGTTTAAGAGAGTAAATAGCTCTTTAGACCTTGATGACATTCCTTTGACAATTGCATAGGCTAAATAAAATGATTTTTGACAACTATTGACTCACGATAGTCAAAACATAGTGAAATATCAACCCAAATAATTACATCCCTGACTACGTTTTCATTTTCTAACGGTGTGTCATCTGTACAGTATACTGAGAGGAGGGGGTTATCTACAAAAGGTGTTGATATTACACTTTTTAACAGTCTGAGCTCACTTTTAGTACAACAAGAGTTTATTAGGGAAGAGTTCATTCTTCTGGAGTTGATTGTCATAAGGCAACTTAACAATAATGTCCAGTGTGTAGATGTCTGCAGACTTTGTTAACCAGAAATTGTGGCTCTCTCCTTGGAGATGAATGCCAAAAAGGAGAGGCTCCAGCACTGAGTCGAGGAACATCACTGATTACTTTCATACTTTATGTTGAGGGTCCTACAGCTTTCACTGTGAGGGTTCGGTCTTTTAGCCAGTTTACCACACATGGGGTTATTTTTAAAGCATTTAATTTTTGCATGATTCTGTCATGATGAATGTTGTCAAGGGTTTTGGCCAAATCAAGATATAGCTTGTGCATTTTGTGGTCTCCATCTACAGCTTCTTAATCCCTTTCAAAGATGTTTACCAGATTAAACAGTCTGGATCTACCCTTCACAAGGCCAAGCTATTGGGGGTGAAGTCTAACAAGACTCTGGATATCAGAGTTTATGCAGTCAGTCATAACAATTTCCATGCCTTTCCAAAATTCCATCTATGTTATCCATTATTTTTCCCAAATATCCAGAATCATAGGACAGAAACAATTCATATACAAATAATCAGCATGTGCAGCTTTACACCTTTAGCAGCCATCTTCTTTGGTATAGATTTAGAAGTGAATACTGCATGAAATGCATTAATGTGTAAAATTATCAAGAATGTGATGCCATTCTTGAGTTGAGATATTTTACCCTATAAATAGATAGATAAATATATAGATAGATCATTTTCTTTAAGATCTATGAAATCATTAGAATTACAATGTACTAAGTTATTTTACATTCTACCAAGCTTGCATGCATCTTACTTACCTTTTAGCTTGTCTGTATTTATGTCACTAAATATCTAGTAAACCTTACATTCTGTCTACATGAGTAACTATTTGAAATGTTGGAACCCACTTTAGTGAGTCCTGAAATATTGTGACTGAAGGGCTAATAAAACAGACTTGTATACACCAAGTCTGTGATCTCCATTTCTTGGATAATTTCTCCAGGGTATGGCAATCTCTGAGTTGGTATATAAATTCAGGGGATGTGAGGATCCTGGCCCTCACATCAGTGGTAGAAGAGTTTTGCCCCTCTGCAAAAAACTCTTCTGCATTTTCGGTCTTTTTTTCAGTGTGTCAGTACTCAGCATTATGAGTGGCAACATCTCAATAGGGAGCTATTCCCATGGCTCAGTATATTTTGAAATGATATAAGCAATTTGTAGTTTCAGAGACAGTATTACCTATGCATAACCGTTTTTTTCTTTCCTTTTTTTTTTTTGCATCTCAATCACAAATTGATTTTGGTGCAAAATCAAGGGAAAATACTATCTTACTTTTTCACCTAAAATAAAACATCTTCCTCTATTAAAGGCCAGTCATTCAAAGGATTTGACTTTGTTCCCCTTAAGAAGGTTGTTTCCTGCCCATGTCTCTAAGCCTCTAAGGTATCATACCTTAGGGTTATTATAACTTGTGTTTTTCTGTAAAAAATATCGGTGTAGGAGCTGTTTCTGTTCTCATATATTGTCCATTTGTTAGTGCAAGAGTATATTTATGGCAGTTAGGGTGACCCATACCACATTCCTTTTATGAGCCATCAGCTTAAACTATTTATTCTGAAAGATTTAGAAAAAATAAAATCTGACATGAATGAATGAAAGTTTTAACATTTTTTGTAAAAGTGACAAGGGGAATCCCTAATAATAAAATTAATTGTAGGTAACTAACTCATTTTAAAAATTTGAATTTGGATTCACTACAGACACTCTAGTCCAAAGTACTCAAAAACTATATCTCAAAGCCAGAGACTCGAGTGTCTAATAGCTGGGCCAGGATGCTGCTCATGTTCAAACTAGAGTATGAGTAAATGCAGTCAGCATTATGGAGTTAACGAGTGAGAAATTTTAGGCTTAAAGAGCGGCAAAGGCATTCAGGTTTTGGGAGCAGGAGGGGAGTTTTAGGCTTAGGTAGCAATCAGGGAATTTAAGATTAGGAGGGGTAGTTGGATGTTTAGGTTTAGGAAGAGATCAGAGACTTTTGGGCTTGGAAGGGGGAGGGGATGTTTAGGCTAAGGGAACAAGGACATGGTTGGGAACTTGGTGGGGGTTTTAGAGTTTAGGTTAAGGTAGAGCTATGCAATTGTTTAGGTTCAGTTGTGGGCAGGGTTACATAGAAGTGGGAGATTGAGCTACTGGGAGTTCATGGACTTGCTTTTTCAAGTAATTGCTTGCCAGCAGGTGTATCTTGAGATAATAGCATGTAGACCTGTAGTAGAACCTTTGAACATTATTTTTCTTTAAATAAATAAACATTCCTTAGTTTTTCTAACTATGAGTTGTATTTAATTTTATTATTTCCTTATGATTTGTTGAAATAATTTAAAGTATGTGTATACAATGCAGAAGAGAAGAATGACAAATGTTTCCAGGGTTGTACCTACATATCTGACTATGAGAGATAAGCTGTGCTTTTTTTAAATTCAATTTTAACCTCACAGAGGAAGAAAACTAGTCAACAGAGTACAGCATGTTAATGTGAAATTGGATTTATCATTCATACTACATAATTTTCTGCAGACTTCACTTTGTGCCAAGCATTACAGACATTTTTTTCATGCTGCAATGGACTGCTGCCATTGCACATACATTAGTAACATTCAGTATGGGTTTACTATCACAGTCTTGAATCCTGCAGTCTTGAATCTCATAATAATGAGAGCATAATATTGAAACTCGTATAGTTAGAAAAACTAAGCAATGTTTATTTATTTAAAGAAAAAAAATGTTCAAAGGGTCTACTACAGGTCTCACCAAAGTGCTGAAGACCAAAATCTCTAAAACTCTCAAATACAGAATCCACCGCCAGTGTGAAGCCAGGAAAAAGTGCTAACATGGGTTCTGCAGGGATATGGACCAAAGAATGAGTGGTAACCTGGGTCCTGCAGGGTGGGAAGTCCAGGAATTTGAAATTGTGATCTTCAGAATTTGCATACTTCGATATTTTGGTTTCAGGATTAGGAGTTTTAAGACTGTGTGCTTTAAGATTCTAATAGTTAAACCCTCCATATGCACATGAAATTGCCCATCATTTAGTAATCACACTATTGTATTTGGCTGCTTCTGCTTCTTGCACGCTCTCCTAAATGATATTTCTCGCTACTGTTATTTAGATGGGCGACACATATGCTTTGCTATGAGTAGCCTTTGACTGTCCTTATCTCACTCTGTGTGCCTGTGCTACTCTGTAATATATCACAGGCCTAAAGCAGATGCCCTATGCAGACCACCTTAAAAAACTCCAGCTATACTCTGTCGCATATCGTCTACTCCAAGGCAATCTCTGCTTAACATACAAGGCCATGTCAAACTCAGAGCTGTTGGACATGCTACACTTAAAGAAATTCCAATCCCTCAGAGCCACATGCCCCAGGGATCTAAATATTGTCATCACAATAAACAAAACATGCTGGAGGGATAGGTTCCTGACCCAGAGACTCGCCAGACTCTGGAATAGAATGCCCATACATGTCAAGCAGAGCTCCTCTTTGGCCCTCTTCAAAAGGAACCTTGATGATTGGATGAGAGAAAGGAAATTCACCCCGGGGATCACGTCAGTTGCCCCGCTAGACAGGGGTCTAGGGAAGAAAACAGTGTGGGAAGAAATAGCTAGGGAATTGTTATGGCCAGGCTTGTATTGGCTCTAGGGCCAATAGCCTAGTACCAACCTATGAACCTATGAACCAAGAAGCACTTCAGATATTACAATGTTCCACAGAAGTTTGTTTTCCACAAACCTCATAACATATAAACTGCATAAAAGCTACCAGCTATCTATCACTATGCATGACAAAATGTTAATTAGTGCATTTGGCGATTCATTAAAGTCCTACACCATCATTTTAAGGACAGTGGTAAAAACGGCATGTTAATGCAATATTTTGCAATTCACAGACATGTTAGCTGTAATAAAGAAAGGCTGCATTATCAGCTAATCTGCATGTCTATGAATAGCACTTACCTAATGCAAAGTGCACGTCAGCACTTCACATGGTAGTTAACTGTGGCACCAACATTATGTAAGGACAGGCATCACCCTTCCACACACACACAAGTACATGTTTACAAATACGCACACACACACACACACACACACACACACACACACACACACACACACACACACACACACACACACACACACCACAGACCCCCATATCTATCTTTCTGTTGCCCCGAGTGCTCCTGTTGTCTCCATTTCCTGCTCTATACCATCATGGGAGGTTCAGTTTTATGTTACATCCTTATGTGACCCTGGTGTCCAGTGGTTCTCACTGTCTTCTCTTTGTAGTGTTTTAAGTGCTGTTAAGTTACAAGACTTTAGAGTAATCCCTGGTGGTGTCTAGTGCTCTGCTCACCTACCCTGATCCCTGTTCTGCTGTAGGTGACAATACGGCATGAGAGTACCACATCTGGAGTCTATTGGCTCCCCTGACCAAATGTTGCAGGCTATGCTTGTTTACTTGTTAGTCTAGGGGTGTGTGGAAATATGACACCAATCCCCAGCCAACCACATAGACAAACACACATACATATACACAAACAGACACACACACACACACACACACACACACACACACACACACACACACACACACACACACACACACACACACACACACACACAAATTCAAATTCTATGACTTGCTCAGCATATAGATGTCTTCATGGAAGTGATTTTTGGGGGAGGGAGTGCATGCCTAATTAACATATACCTCTCTCCTAAACTGCCTCATTAGCATGTGCACGATCTTGGAGAAAAGCCAATATGATGCTGCATGTCTTCATGACACTTGAGCACCAGACAGCTCTGAGGCTCCAAGTGGAAGCATATGCATGCCAGCTGGCTGCAGTGACAGGATCTATTATGGTGTCAAATGTGCAAGGATGTCAGGGGTGGGGATATGTCTATGGCAAAAAAAAAAAAGAAAAAAATGCTAAATAAATAAAACCAGAAAATTTTGATACTAGTTCCATATGTCTCAAACTGTTACCACAGGAAATCTAGACAAAGCTTAAAATAGTTGGGGGGACAGAATTCCAAAAATAGGGGCATGTTTTAAATGTTGTTCTTATAAACTTAGAAAGTTGCTAGAATAACAGGATTTATGTTAGCATGTATTTCCTGAAGAATATGAAATCTGAAACTCAAATGTATGTCATTATTTAGTGACATCAATTTAAAGTGGCCTGTCAGAAAAACACAAATTTTACATATATAAAAAAGTATGAGGCAAAAATCTGGACAGTTAAGAGGTATTCCCTGACATTTGACCCTCCTAAGATATCTACATATGTGGAGAATAAGAAGAAGAACATGGGTTGATAATGGGAAAGAGAAGGACTGGATGACTGCATTTGGGAAGTTGAAAGAACAGAAAGATTACAGCTAGCCACTGGGTAGGTGTATAGGTGCATCATTTTTTGTAAAATATTATCATCTGTTTTGCATACCTTGTGCTGATCATAGCATATCCTGCAGTGTGAGTTTTGGATTCACTAAAAGCTTTAACTTCAGTATAACTTCAGGATAAAAATGTGTTTAGCTGAATGATGCAATAAAGTATTGCATTTAGTGTACCTACAATAGGAAAAATTCAAATTTCAAATTGCTTGCTGTAAAGAATTTTTTTACTAGAGATGAACATTTAAATAGTAGCCAGAAACTATCTGCTGTACTTTGTGTTGGCAGCCACTCCACTTAACTATAAATGGACTGCCAAGTTATCTTGTTATAATGGGAAAGAGCTGTGAGTGTAAAAACATTTTGAGAGCTCAGAATGTTGTTTCACACTGTGACACAGCACGCTGGCAAGCATGTTCCTCCTCTGATTTATTAGCAGTATGAAAATCATGTTGTCCTTAACACCACTATGTGTGACAGAGGTTGCAATAGGTGATGATGTTTACAGATAAAGCTGTCACTACTCTAGTAATGTGATATAAAAATGAAAAACATAAAATGACAATATAGCACTTTTTTATCTGTACTTTTTGAAAGAAAGATTGTCAGTTCAACAGAGCAATATGCATAGCTTTTGTCTATTCTCTCTGTTAAGCTGCAAGATGCTAATGATTTTATTAGCATTTTACAGCTCAAATGCTAATGTTTAGTTAGTTAGTTATTTAGTTATTTAGTTAGTTAGTTAGTTAGTTAGTTAGTTAGTTAGTTAGCTAGTTACTCATTTATTGAGTAGCATGGATAACATACTAGCCAGATACTTTCCTCCCACACACCCTTCACAAAGGTAATATATGATTCCTTCTGGTACTTTAGTTGAGTGTATATTTTGTGATTAAAAAGAACTAGACATAATTGCTATCCGACTTTACCAGAATTCATTTGAAACTGGGTTACAAAAAGTCATTATACAAAAAAGTGATGCAAAGTGCAGTGAAAGAATACAATATAGTCCATTATCTCCAAACAAATACATGATTCGGCCATAATTTTACTGATGCCTGGACACTGTGCTTCATTCTCTATAGCACTTAAGAGTTTTGTAATCACTCCTCTGTTATTCACATGAATACAAATAAAAATACTTGAGTTACACTATGGATTATTTAACACAAAACATCAGAAAGTCATAATAAATAAAATTAAACACCTAAATGAAAACATGCTGAAATACTTGACCCCCTGCATCCTCTCCATGCTAGCAGCAAGTTCTACTAACCCCCACTATTCAAAGAAGGGAGCATCATCCCATAGAAGAGCATCACCACCAGTGCACACTCAGGAATTTCACTGACAATGATTCTCTGCAGGAAACAGTGACTGCACTGTCCCTTAGCTTCTTGTGTGTCTCGGGGATTTGATGCTTGTAGAATTTTACTTTATCCACTTGTAAGATATCCATATAGACTAACCATGTTATCATTGGCTTCCCTTTTGCTTTCACATATTACATTTCTTGCCTCCCTGGTTTATTCCTAAATTATTTATTTATTTATTTAGTTATTTATTTATTTCAGTTTGATTACCGGGGGGTCCACTGGGCATTGGTAGCCCGTTTTCAGCGGAGGCCCGGGGAGAAAAGCTCCAAAACAAGGAATTTCAGCAATTCAAATATTATGTTTACTAAAATTAAATCAATTAACATGGAAAGTTAATGGGTAGTCTGAATAACTAAAAAAAAAAAAACAGGTAGTTACAACAGAAAGAAATACAACAATTTCAATTTTTAGTTTGGTACGAAACACAACATTTTTATTTAAACTGAATTAGCCTTTCATTATCTTACTTGGCTTCTCCCAGGTTCACTAGCCTATCATTTCTTCACACAATTCAGCCTTGTCTCACTCCTATCTTTGCTTATCTACTATGATATACACAAACATTTTTCATTTATATTGTGCAGACGTCCAGTTCATTGTATTGTATTCACTTACATTTATTCACTATGTCAGACTTTGTTGTCTTTTTGCAAACCTCCATAGTTTTAAACAAACATTGTTTGCTTATATTGTACATACATCCAGTTGATTGATGTGTTCACTTACATTCATTCACTAGGTCAGTCTTTTGATATGTTTTTGTAAATGTCCTTAGTTTTAATAATTTACTAGACAGTTAAATGAATTGTGACCATACATTATACACCATACCACTGCACTCTGTAACTGTAGTTGTTTCCTTTGTTTAAACTGCTCATGGCCCATGTCTTAGCTGCAAACAGGCAGTTGGTATACCCAACCCTGACTGATATGGAAGAATAAATACAAAAGTAATTAAATGAACATTGTATTTTATAGCAGCATTTCATGGAATTCTGATAAAGACATTGTTCTATAATATCTGGAATATACTGACAACAAGGTAATGTTTCCAATCCATACTCAGTTTAGTGGTGTTAAATTGATTTTCTCAACACTTTTTCTTAGTGCTCTATGAGAGCTTGTAATGCTGCCATTTTTACATCATATTTGACATTTTACATATTTGTGAGATACACATGTGCTTATTTTATCTATCCATCCATCTATTTATCTATCTATCTATCTATCTATCTATCTATCTATCTATCTATCTATCTCTCTATGTACTATTTCTTTTTTTTTTACATCTCCTAACCATGCAAATGATCTGGTCTGCAGAACCATTTCAGCCACAATGCAGTCTTGGAAGAGCAGATGGAAATTATACATTTTCATAAATGCAAATTTAGTGAAAACAGTTTGGGAGGGCTACATTTTCTCATGACATGCAACTTTAGGTACATATTTACAATGCATGATTATATGCAATAGATGAAGATGTTATTTTTCTCAAGGAACAGAAGTTGTTTGCAAAGTATATTTACATGGTATACACAATGAACTGATTAAAAACATGCCTAATGGCTCAAAAAGTGACACAGGTCTGCAAGAATCAATTTTGTATTAAGGGCCAGGCTT